>NC_138874.1:114235180-114497680 GCF_965194805.1 Balaenoptera borealis
CTAGGAAAGAGCACTGTGGAGACAAACTACATGAGACAGACCACCTGGGTGTTTTGACAGCCATCCTCTCTGCCCATGAGCGACGTGGGCCTGGTCCTGGACATCTGGGGCCCTTTGGTGTCCAAACTCACTTTGATGAGCACATGCCCTGCTGTAGGTCTCCCAGACCAGGCTTGGGTCCTTTCTGTTTTGTTTTTTTTTTAATTAATTAATTAATTTATTTATTTTTGGCTGTGTTGGGTCTTCGTTTCTGTGCGAGGGCTTTCTCTAGTTGCGGCAAGTGGGGGCCACTCTCCATCACGGTGCGCGGGCCTCTCATTATCGTGGCCTCTCTTGTTGCGGAGCACAGGCTCCAGACGCGCAGGCTCAGTAGTTGTGGCTCACGGGCCTAGTTGCTCCGCGGCACGTGGGATCTTCCCAGACCAGGGCTCAAACCCGTGTCCCCTGAAGTGGCAGGCAGATTCTCAACCACTGCGCCACCAGGGAAGCCCCCTTTCTGTTTTGATGAAACAAATGCATCACTTAGGCTTAAAATGACGGATAACCAGTAGTCAATTTGGCCCTTTGATCCACCAAAAAGTTAATTTTAAAGGCACATGTGTGCTGGTTGAGTGGCTGAAAACAGTCCCAGTATGGCCTCGTGGACAACGGTTGCGGCTGGCCTTTGCCACACCCTGCCTTTTCGAGGACCAAAGGCAGGCTGAGCCTCCCCAGGCTCAGCTCCGACATCCCGAGGACACGGGCAGACCGTCCCCATGTGGGAGGACACCGTCCCAGAGAGAATTGCTCCCATGAACCCCATCACCTCTCCCAGCCGCACCAATTACTCTCTCTAGGTATGTGAGAAAAGTACATGGATCCCTACACCTGGAGAGGGGAGGGCAAGTGCTGAGACGCCTGGCAGGGCAGGACTCACCTGACATTCTGGAGGTGAAGCTAAGGTAACACGAGAGATCCTGCCCCACCGGCTCCGTGGGCTGTACGGGGTACCTTGGGCCATGAGAGCATCCGCTCTGGTGATCCTCATACAGCCCAGAGTGGGAAGCAGCTGGCGGGGCAGAGTTCTGGATGGCTTTGTGTTTTTCCTCTTTCTCCTTTTCATCCCTTTCTCCCCCGTTCCTCCTGGAGAGAAGGGGCACCCAGGCAGGGGACGAGTGAGCTCCGGGCCAGGCTGGGAGGTCCGGGCTGCTCTAACCCAGTAGCTGGCGTTCGCAAGCTCCTACCCCAGGCCTGACAGCACGGCCCTCAGGGCACCCTTCTCAGGCCCAGGGAGGTGCCCACGGGGTCTTCCTGCCTTTGCCCCACCTTGACCCAGGTGCCTAGTGCCAAGGACGTTCATGACTTCACTCCCCTCTCCAATCAGTATGCACTGACCCCTCCCAGGTGCCTACTTGTGCTACCTGCCCCTGCCCCTGGGTGGGGTGGGACAGGTCTGGAGAGAGGCATAAAAGAAGGAAGTGAACACACCGTGGGTGAGGGAGTGTGTGCACGTGTGTGGGTGTGTTTGCGAGCGGGAGTGAGTCTGCACACGTGGTCGTGTAGGTGCGTCTGGAGGAGCGGATGTACGTGTCGGAGCGGGTACCGAGGTTTTGAGTTGTGCTGGGGATTTTCAGGAAACGCAGGGGCCGTGAGGAAGGGTGACGGGGAAGGTGACTGTCTCCTCAGTTAGATGGGGCTGAAGGGCGGCACCGATGAGCACAGGTCTTGCAGAGCAGGTCCTGGGGTCCCATCATCCTGCACCCCAGCCAGGCCCCCAGCAAACGACAGCTGACAGTCATGTCTCTTCCTGGAAGCGGCTGGCAGCCCAGGGAGGTGGGCTTCATGCTGCACAACCAACCTGAGCCCATTTCTTTGTCTCTCTTGAGAAGTGTCACCTTCCCACCCAGTGGCTGTCGTGAGGATTAAGGAAAACCATGGCTGTAAACTGCCACGAGACATCCGTCCATTCGGTTCCCTTCCTGCCCCTCGAGGAGAGCTTTCACTCTGCCATCAGTAACCAGCCCAGAGACCCCAAATCTCTCTGGAGATGCTGATCGTCCTAGGGACTGGGCAGGTGCTGTGAGTGGGGACAGCCACTCAGAGGGGGCTTGGAGACTCAGTCTGAGTGTTGGGGGCCCTGCCTTCTGCCCCCCACCCTACAGCTCAGGACAAGATGGGGTGCAGGGGCAGCTGGAAAGCCAGCCATTCTGAACCCCAAACTTCACTCTTCTCTGCCCCTTTGATTGTGAGCCACATTGGTGGACCCTGTCCTTCCTCGCTTCTGTTCTCAAAGCTGGTATTGCAATGCACTTGCCCTTGTGCCTGCAGAAGAATGGCTTTGGCGTTCTGCAAGGCTTAGGGTCACGAGCAGAACTGTGCTTCAACCCCATCTGCATTGTTTCCAGGGTTGGGGTTGTTTTGGGGTTTTTTTTTGCTTTTTTTTTTGTTTTTTGTTGTTCTGCTGCTGTGGATCGTAATTTTGTTTTAAACAGGGGAGCTTTGCTCTTTGTAGATTGTAGTGTACGTTTATGATGCGGTTTCTGAGAGAGGATGGACTACCCAACCTAAGAGTGGAAACTGAGGCTCCCACCTTGAGCAGATGCAGGACCCTGATCACAGAACATAGATTCTGCGTGTGAGACACTGTGGTCGCTTATATGCAGCGAATACAACAAACTAGTGAGTATAGCAAAAAGGAAACAGGCTCACAGATGTAGAGAACAAAATGGTGGTTACCAAGGAGGGAGAGGGGAGGGGCAGCTTAGGGGTGGGGAAGTGGGGGGTACAAACAATTGGGTATAAGATAGGCTCAAGGGTGTACTGTACAGCGTGGGGAACAGAGCCAATATTTTGTAATAACTGTAAATGGAAAGTTACTTTCAAAAATTGTACAAAAAATAAAAAATATGTTGTAACTCTAAACTTATACAATGTTATATATCAACTATATCTCAGTGAAATTGGACATTTTTTTTAAAAAAGAGAGAAGCAAGTGACTATCCTCACAATAAGAGACACGTTTTCATGTATATTCCTCTTAAATTTGTCCATAACACACTTCTTTATGAAATTGAGAATTTTTCTCCAAATTATGTCATAATGTATATACAATGAGTGTAAGTGTATTTGCGTTGCAAAAATCAATATTTTCTAAATGCCCATTTAAAAACCAGCTGAAAAGTATGGGAAAAGGAGTTGTTAATCTAAAATCTAATTTCTGGGTCGATCAGTCATTCCTGATGGAATTACTAAGAAATAAGGGCTTACGGCCAAAAGGATCAACGTCTGCCCCCCTTCAGGGAGGCTGTGTGGGGTGGTAGAAGGAGGTTGGACCCTGACCTCTGACCTCTGACCCCAAGCCCCGGAGTCTGGCACGGAGCCCACACTGCAGAACCATGGAGGTGTGGCTGTCTCACTGGCCTGAGGTCCTCAAGGTTTGAGGGACCACAGGCCCATTTATGAACCTGATCCAAGCGGGCTCCCTCATCTCAGAGGGATTCATATCCATGCAGACCATCGCACACAAGAATGGGGCCCCCTGGGGACTTGGCTGAGCTCTGCAGGAGACACGGCATCCCTGACCTTAGCCCCGCCCCAGATGCTCCCCCAAGTGGGAGGGCCCCAAGGCCACTTACTCTGAGCCTATTCTGGCCATGCCTCTCCCTCTCTCTTCCTCTGCTCTACCTCAAGCAAAACAAAGCCACTGGAGCCCCAAGTGCGTCTGCACATACATGAGCAAGCCTGCACACACACACACACACAGACACCACACGTGTGCACACACACACCCTGCTTCCCAAACATGGGGTATCACATGTGCCAGAAAACTACCCACGGCTTTAGATGTAATCACCCTAGTTTAGAGAATGACAGCTTTATTGTTCAATAAAACAAATTAATTGATTCAGTGATCTTCACTAGTGGTTAGGAGGTTTTATACATTTATCTGAGAAACAGGAGGAGATTCCAAAATGATGGGAAAGGAAAGAGGTCTCCATGGCAGCTCAAGACAAGCTGCCACGTGGACGATGCAGAGGCCACAACCTTTGCCTTTTTCCTGCCAGAGTCTTTGGCTGCGGCAACCAAAGGGCAAAAAAGACATGCAAAATAACCACTGTCAAAAGGAGATGTGTCATGGAGGGTCTTTAAAAATCTTTCTGTGGAGGGAAAGAGAATGGTCTCTTTTGTTTAACCCTCTTCTCTGTCTTCTTCTCCCCACCATTTACGCTTTGCAAACAGACAGGCTTCCGGCCTCTGGAGTAGAAGAAAAGGTGCAGAGAGCATTGTGATGAGGCAGAGGGAGGAGTAATTTAATTGTCTGGTTCCTTCTGTGCTGCAGAATATCAAACAGATGAGGAGGATAAAACAGGGAGCTCAATAATTAATTTTCATGTTTCTCACTAGTGGGGCTTCGTTGGGCCCTGTGCCGTGATTATAGGGAAAGGTTGGATTCTGAAGTTTCACTCATTAGCTACGTGTTGTATGAAAATACCTTGATTTTCAAAAGGCAGAGTGACAAGAATGAAAAATTTCAGCTATTAAAAATATCCCGGTGTCAGGGACTTTTGTGAGAGAAGAAAAACTCTCTGATTCCCTCAGATAAATAATGAAACGAATGGTTGTTGAGAGGTGAAGGGTCAAAACTTCCCTGTTGACTAAAACACAAGGTTGACTTAAAAGATTTTTGGAAGTTATTCAAGGAGCCGTGCATCGGGCTGGGGTTTTTTGCCTTCTAATGAAACTGAGGGGGCTCCCTGAAATTTCCACCGCCGCCGCATTCAAAGCACACAGGTTTTAATGGGCAGGACATCAGCTTTGACACCGGTCCTGCATGCTGCATGTATAATAGACAGCATTTGTGAATCATTCAGTGATACTGTCCCAGGCTCTGAGTTTATCCAAGGGTAAGTATTAAGATTTAATTGATTCCAAATTAGCCGTTAAGTTCTCCATCCAAATCAGTGTACAGTGGAGCCATCAGCAAACTCACAGCCTCCAGAGAGCATGTCCTGTCCCCACCCACCGCGGCCGTGTCCGGGAGCCGGAGACGGTTTTCCTTCTGGCATACTGATTAGCCTGGCGAGCATTTGTTCGCAAGCTTCGAAGTCCAACCTAGGCAACGTAATTTTTAGCACAAATGGTTCAATCATTCAAACACACAAACATTTTAAGGTAATTTCTGCAAATCCCCATTGTGATCTAATTTCTGATGAAGCAGAATAAAGCTGCTTGGCATTGCAATTAATCAGTTTGGGGCTCCACGGAGCATTCGCTGTGGAGTGCTTCCTTTTTTATTTTTAAAGGAGTATTAGAGCCACGTTCCTTGGGTTCACGCCGTATCTCCCACGTGCATACCCACACCTGTGCACACGCCGGCCACGAACGCACGTTGATAGGACACTAGGCTGAACCTTGCAAAAAGAGTCAGAGAGCTTTACTGTTACCACGTGTTTGTGTGTGGGTGCATAAACCACTACTAGGAAAATGACTAAATTTGTGTTTTATTTAAAAAATCGAAGGTGAAAATACTGAATCAATTATAACAAGAACTTACTGTATAGCACAGGGAACTATACTCAATATTTTGTAATAACCTCTAATGGGAAAGAATCTGAAAAAAAAATATGTATAATTGCATCACTGCACAGTACACCTGAAATTAACATGCACTGTAAATCAACTACACCTCAATAAAACAATTACGTCTAATGTTTATTTTTTTAAATGTATGATTGTGGCAAATTAAAAAGTCTTGCTATCAGAATATTCTTATATAATTGTGGCTGGATTAAATATGGTGGTGGTTATTTAAAAAAGAAAAAAAAACACTGTGCCAATTATAAAATTACCCAATGTCTAAACATTACACAGATCATAATTCACGTACGCATCTTTTTTTTTTTTAATTCGTAAATCTCTTGTCTAAAAAAAGTCCCCTGTGAAAATGGGGGGGACGCCATGCCTGAGAAAGGGACTGGAGATATGGGGGACCCAGGAGAAAGGAGGGGTCTGGCTTGGCA
This sequence comes from Balaenoptera borealis, assembly GCF_965194805.1. Classification (NCBI taxonomy): domain Eukaryota; kingdom Metazoa; phylum Chordata; class Mammalia; order Artiodactyla; family Balaenopteridae; genus Balaenoptera; species Balaenoptera borealis. Next base: position 114,241,180 of record NC_138874.1, read on the forward strand.
TTTCCACTTCTGAGTGCTTTGCATAAAAAAGTCATTAATCGGGAGCTTTGCAGTTGAAAGAAAAGTGCACTCAGACCTCTGAATGTTGCAGGGCAAATGTTACTCAAAGTCTAATAATTCCTTTCAAAGATTTGGATCTAATTTCCAGTTGCCACTGATCAATAGGCAATTTATGAATGACCAATATCATTCCCAGGGGCCTCGAAAGACGGCACTGGGTAAATCCTCATTCACCAGTAATCACAGCCGTGAGAGGCAGCACCACGCTTAAGTCATTTAAGAGGCAAGGCAAAGCGTGTGTTTTTATTTAACAAGAAAGATCTCAGTGCAGATGAGGTTATTACTTTAGAAGCAGAAATGACTGTCTTTTGAGCAGAATAAATGGGGGGTCATAATTCTCTAATGTGACCTAATTTTAACAAAGGAAAATGATCTGTTAAACTGTCCCAGAGATAATACGAATTAGACCAGGTCAACAGTAGGTCAAATAGATAGGGTGCTAAAACATCCTTTTTACTACTTTGTAGCATTTTATGCTAATTCAGTTCCCTTCTCTGTGATAAACAAAGCAAGTGGAAAGGAGCTAGCATCACACAGTGATGGGTCCCTGAGCTACAATTTAATACAAATCTAGTAAATTCCATTGTACAACATATCCAGCTCACTTAGGAGCCACAAATACTGAAAGCACACAGGATCAGATGCGTGCCCCGCACTGCAGGTACATCGCCTTGAAAGCACCAAAAAAAGAAGAAAACAAAAATTATCTGGTGGTTTTAGTGGATAAGCCTTACGTGGAGTTACGTGAACTAAATGTGCCAGTAGGCATTGCATTGTCATTAGGAAAAGGCTCTAAGCTCAGAAGTGCTGGCAGGATCGTGGCGTGGACAGTGGACCAGAGGACTGCATAGAACGCGGAGGGAGACCAGTGTCTGGGCGACATTCACACCTAGAGAGCGAGGGTCTGGGTTCAGCGCTGTGCTGTATATTCTCCCCAGGCCTTTGCAGGAAGGAAGGGAAGCGTGGAAGGGCTCAGGTGTCCCTCACGGTTCAGGGTGAGCTTCCTAAAAGATGCCGCCAGGAGAAGCACCTTCACCCTCTCCGTGCACCATCAACCCATTAGGAAAATTTCCTCTCCTCCGCACTGAAGATGAAACCCCATGCCCCTCGAAAGTTGAATTACCTGCGTAGATGATTTCTCTTCTCCTGAGACGGGGCTTTGTTCTCTGTCATTCATTACTGGGTCAGGCTGAAGGATTAGATGGGTAGGGGTGTGAATTAACTACGCCCGGAAGGCTCTAGCACACCCACCTGCCACGTGGGGACTGACCCGGCTCTCTCAGCACCTAATTTACAGCCCAGGGGTGACTTAGGCCTGGGGAAGCAAAGTCATCCCTGCCTGTGACCTGTTAGCGCATTTTGGTGAGGAGACCTGGCTCCTCAGATATGAAGCAAAGGAAGATAAATTGGCTAAGATCTCCAGATTTTTTTAAATGCAGGCAGGCCTTGAATTGGCAGTAAAGATAAAATTGGTGGTGGTTTGAATCCCTAAAGGTGTGACATTTGGATTTGATTAAATTCACCATCAGAGACTGTATCTACATGCACAATTGCTTCTTCAATTTTGATGAAATTGACTCAATTCAGTCCAAAGAAAGTGGCCAATTCAAAGGCCTGACAGAAAAATCCCTTGAACTATTTCACATCTCATGGGATTGCCAAGGAGTCCTTTGCATGCGAAAGGTGCAATATCTTTAATTCCAAATTTTGGCAAAAGCAGTAATAATGAAATGGAGCAGGACCCTATGATCCTCCCTCCCCCCCCACAACCCCGTGCCACGTCCTCCGCCAGCCTTTTGTCTGTGGAAAAAGTTTATCCAAAGAATAAGTTTAATCAGAAAAGTGAGAAAATGCAGAAACAAAGGAAAACAGTTCAACAAGACTAAATAATAATATAGTCATTAAGCAAAGTCAAGGACCTTTAGTTCCTCCTCGAGGGCTATAGATCATATTCTGAGCCCTCTCCTGGGAGCTGTCTTATGGATACTGAAACCCCCGCCGGGTGGAAGAAGTTAACTCCATGATGACCAGGCTGTAGCCATGACAGAAGCTGCCACGATTCTGAGAACTGGCCTCAAGAAAATGGGAACAAACGATCCTGGAACTGAAGAGTCACTGTACCTAAAACAATCAAGAGGACGCTGGTCAGACCACCGATGACCAATTTCAGGATGACTGTCAGAGCTGCCTGGGCTGTTTCTGCATGCAGCCCCCCTCCTTCTGTCTCTAAAAGTTCTTGCCCCCTGATTGTCGGGGGCAGGGGGAGTCGGCCTTTGGACAGGAGTCTCCCCTCCCCGCTGGTTGCCGGCACCCCAAATAGAGCAAACTTTCCTTTCCACCAACCTGGCCTCTTTAACGGCTTTTGAATGTTGGGCAGTCAGACCCCACTTTCAGTTACAATAACTTTGGCAGACTTAGCAGTCCTCGTCTCACCCAGAAAGGGCAATGGAGAAAGTTGTTCCGGCCACCTGGTCAGCATTCCTGATGGATGTGAGAAGGTCTGTGCCCTTTACCCAGCTTCCCACCTACTCTGCGAAATTCACCTGAAATCAAGCAGCGTTGTTGCCAGGAAACATTGACCATTCCCTATGCGCTGGGAGTGTGACGGGGTGACGTGTGTCTCCTGACCTCAGGAGTTTACATCTGACTGGGGTGGGAAGGAGAAGAGCTACCCCGGCACCTGGCACAGGGGGAGGCTCGGAATGGGCTGTAACATGCCAAAGAGGCAGGAGAAAGGGCGCAGGGCACTGAGATTGGAAGTCTCGAGGAAGCGCTGCTGGGCTCTCACCAGGCACACGTACCCAGGGCTTGCCCTGTGCACGCCCTGCTCCGAGCGCTGGGGCATCGACTTGGTAATACCACAGACACCCCTAGGGTCGATACTGATGTTCTTTACAGACAAGGAAACTGAGGCACAGAGAGGCCAATGACTTAGTCCTGCTGTGATAGCCTGTAAGTGGATTGCAGTCCAAGCTGTCTGGTTCTGGCTCCGGACCCAGACCCGGCTGCTGTCCCCTCTCCCCGTTGTGGAGTCAGCGATAGAAGGTGCAGGAGCGGGAGAGAGAGGGGCTCCCCAGGAAGGGGGAACTTCATCACAAGCGGGGTGCGAACAGGCTTCTCACCGCTGGAGATGGTCCTTGCAGGGGAGAACCTGGAGGGGGCGTGATGGACACATCAACAGACAGGTCAGGTTAGAAACTGGAGCAGCCAGAAGCTCCAACTTTATTTGCAGGTGATGGAGAGCCATTCAACATTGGGATCAGGGTCAAGTGTTTGAGATGGTATCTTAGGCAAATTATTCTGGGAGAAGTGCAGACAGCAGGCATGAGTGGAGGGGTTGGAGGAAAATAAACAGGTACCCTGAGATCCAGGAAGGACCAGGATACGCTGAGAGCTTAGGCCAGGGCAGCTGAGGAAGAAGCTGAGGGCAGAGCTACCATAGGAAGAGTTCAGGGCGTGTCAGGGGAGCCCAGAGGCACCGGTGGGAGGAGAGGATGGGAGGAGCTCACCTACACAGGTGTCTCATCACTGGGACGGGGGAATCCCTGGAAAAACAGCAAGTTGACTTTGAGTCGCGCTGATTCTGAGGAGGGACCTCCAGGGATGTGTGTCCTATTCTACAGTTCTATGCGGAGACCCCCGTCTACAGGCAGAGGTCTCTCCTAACAGATGCAATGCTGCTTCTTGATTGAAAACCAACAGACATGGTAACTGCTTTTTTAGTTATTAAACTGGACTAGGGTACATTTTTTTTTAAGGACAGTATAAATTTCCTCACCCTCATCAGCATTCTTTCCTTAGTTCGTAAAAATTTATGAATTCCACTTAATAATTCCATAAATTCTTCCACTAGGGGCTTCCCTGGTGGCGCAGTGGTTAAGAATCCGCCTGCCAATGCAGGGGACACAGGTTCGAGCCCTGGTCCGGGAAGATCCCACATGCCGCGGAGCAACTAAGCCCATGCGCCACAATTACTGAACCCCCGTGCCACAACTACTGAAGCCTGCATGCCTAGAGCTTGTGCTCCACCACAAGAGAAGCCACCACAGTGAGAAGCCCGCGCACTGCAATGATGAGTAGCCCCCGCTCGCCTCAACTAGAGAGAGCCCTTGCGCAGCAACGAAGACCCAATGCAGCCAAAAATAAATAAATAAAAATAAATAAATTTATTTAAAAAAATTCTTCCACTAAAATTAGACATAATTTTATTTTATTTATTTATTTATTTTTACATTTATTTATTTATTTATTTATTTTTGGCTGTGTTGGGTCTTCGTTTCTGTGCGAGGGCTTTCTCCAGTTGCGGCAAGCAGGGGCCACTCTTCATCGCGGTGCGCGGGCCTCTCACTATCGCGGCCTCTCCTGTTGTGGAGCACAGGCTCCAGACGCGCAGGCTCAGTAGTTGTGGCTCACAGGCCCAGTTGCTCCGCGGCATGTGGGATCTTCCCAGACCAGGGCTCGAACCCATGTCCCCTGCATTGGCAGGCAGACTCTCAACCACTGCACCACCAGGGAAGCCCTAGACATAATTTTAATCACAAAACACTTTCTCTGTAACTTTTACTTTAGAGAAAAGAGGAAAAAAGTATATCAAGAAGACTACCTTTTCAAGTGTTCCCAGAATAATGGCAGCAGGCTTTTCATGAGTTTACCAACTATGAGAATCTGTGTCAGACCTCTCTCCTCAACACCCTGCCTGTGGCACCTTTGTCTGAGAGAAAATTCCTATTGGTTTTCATGGTTTTAAAGCTTTTTGGTGTAGACGGTCACCTGATTAATTAGCTATAAAACTACACAGGAAAATATAAAAGACACCCAAGTGCACCTTGTATGTAATGTATTATTCATCCCCCCCAATGCAATCAGCTATTTGCAGGAGCCTTTGTGCTGAGAACCTCTGGCAAGACGCTGCTTAGGGATGCATTTGGTCACATCACGGACAATGCAAAAATCCATGCTGGATGCGGTTTCTCGATGAAGAAATAAAGGCTATGTCATGAAGCCACATGTCCCTCTCTGGGTAGCTGTCAAGTGAGTTTCCAGTATTCAGTCCTGGGAAGGGACAAAGCCGATTATTTGGGAAGGGCTGGGCATCATGTTCCTGCCCCTCTACCGTCTCATCTGCAAGCCAGGCTTCTCTCTGCAGTGTCTCATTCAGCGGCCTGGGCGCTGAGCTGAGAAAGGTGGTTGGGCTCTGAGAGAACACAGAACTATTTACCAGGTACCTGTCATTTGCCAGGACTTTGGCAAGATTCTAGGAGTTACATGAGGAAGACTATGACACGGGCGGTCATATTGCTCAAGGACCCACACAGAGGTTGGGGGAGATGGTGGGTACAACAGCGATGGGGTTTGTCCCCTGTGATGGCTCATTAGGCTGCGGGAACCGGGCAAGACCACAAACCCAACCTCCGCTGCGCCCGGGGGATGCTGGGGGGACGAGAGGGCCCCTCTCCTGCGTCCCATTGCTAACAAGAGTGCTTTTCTAGCTGAAGAGCACAGGACAGACACAAGGAGGGTAGGATCCAGAAGCCGAAAGACAGTGCTTAGGGAAAATGCAGGCATCATTCAAGTGAGCCGTGCGTCCAGTGAATAAAGGAACAAGTGGATTCCAGTAAACACGGGTCCTGCCGCCCTCTCTCTGCAGTGTCACTGCTCGGTCCCCCTTTCCCACCCTACCACCCAGTTTTGCCTTGAAGGCCGCCTTGCCCTCAGAAATAGTCTTCAAAGGTTTGTTTTAATGGAGGAATTATTTTTGAAGGAGGCTTGCACATTGTCTTGGACTGACCCTCTGGGGAAGATGTGTCTGCCCGGACACCTGTTGGAATGCAGCCCACAAAGACGGCAGAGAGTCAATATCAAATCAATACTGTCACACACGGTGATGCATGGGAAGGGATTGTATCTCTCGCCTGAAAATCCGTTTTGACAGGAGGGCAGCACAGAGTCGTTTATGACACCAAGATGATGGGCTGGCTGTTAGGGAGGCTGCCTGCAAATGGGAGAAGCCTGCGTGGACCCAAAGCAAGAGAGCAGCCTGGACGTGCGCTGACAGCCGGGTACCATGGCCACATTAACACATCCACAAGAGGCCTGGCCATTCTCAGGGAGGAATACGCTAGCCCAGGCCCCTGCGAGTAAGTGCAATTCCTAGTCCAACTGCAGTTTCCGTTCTTATGTTACAGTGGATTCTGATAGCACCCACCAGTGAACCCAAGTCTCTCCTCACTATGATCTGTCCAGTCTATATGGTAAGACAAATCACAACTTGGTTATCTGTCCAATTCTCTGTAAACTAAATGTCGTAGTTAATTCACAAATGCAGGTCAAAAAATCGACTTGATACACCCACCAAAAGTAGCCTAAGACATTCCTGAAACCTGAAAGAATTGTATGTTTTAATACAAAATGAGTACTAAAACATCATTTATCTTAAATTCGCCATCTAGCTGGATCCTGGTATCTCTTTGTTTTCTTGCTTAAATGACATTTATAGGAAGATGACAATACCGAGGCGTGGCTTTGTGCTTCTCCACACAAATTTGCTAGTTTTAGAGCAAAAGCAACACGTGCAGGCATCCCAGCCTAGATGGGAGCACGTCAAGGACCATCACCTGGCTTCTCCTCTGAACCCCTGTAGCACTGAGACCAAGACACAGTTCTTCATAAATACTGGTGGAATGAATGACAGCACAGTTCTCCACTGGACTTTGGAGTAAAATTTGAGTAAAACTTTGTGTTGCAATTTACAAAGTGCCTCAGAAATATCTCCTTTAGTCTTGTCACAAAACCAGTGGGGCTAGTATTTTTTGAACTTTTGATTCAGAGAGGTTAAGTGACTTATCTGAGGTCACACCGCAAGCAATGCAGTCAGGACACAGGGATCCCCTGGTGATTCTTGGCTCACAGTGGACTGCCTATTTCTGCTCCTACCCAAATAGTTTTACTCTTAGAAATGCAAAGCTCTGTAAGCCATTTGAGTTCTAGAACTCATTTCTTTGATTTATTTCCATATATGTTAAACTTTGAGTATAAGATAGATTACACTCTAGATTTGAGTTCCTCAAGTATAAATATTGACTTCTGTATCCCTACTGATCCTTTGCAATCCACCAGCTCCCACTGGTCTTCACCTGAGTGTGGGCACACAGCATTAGGCCGCCTCCCTCCCTTGGAAGAGGTCATGTTCATGGAGGTGGCATGTTGCTTTACTCCGTCCAGGGCACTGATCTCCTCTGGTTGACCAGCTAACCACCTTTGGAGTCAAATTCAGGGTTGGCCAGGCCTGCAAAATAGAATTGTCCCATCTCACAATCTTCACTTGGACATCTGATGGCATGATAAGATATGCCTGCCATCTCCCCAGCCCGGCCCTGTCCAGGTGCCGGCCCATGGGTGTGCAATGCTTCTGAATTTTGCACTGCTTCCTAATGCTTTGCTGCCTTCACCTGTATGAGACCAAACAAGGTGTGGCTTAGATCTCATGCCCCCTGGAGAACTTCTCTCTGGTGGGACACCAGCCACATCTCTGGGTGCCACCTCTGCCTTCCAGACTCTGATGTCCTACAAGTTACACAACTACGCCTGTACCTGCTGCTGTTGCTGCAGCCACTGACCGACTCGGCCAGATGGGTCCCCAGCGTGCCCCGGTGTCCCTGTGAATGCGACTGGAAGACCCCTGCCTGCACAAAGTGCCCCCACGTTAAGGAGATCTGCTACCGAAGCGGATACACAGAGACACCTGAGAAGAAGGGAGCTGGGGCCAGCCTTCCTTCAGCTAGGAGATTCACAGGCTCAGCCCCTTTCTTCTCTGTCCAACGTCTTGGGTTCTCATTTTGGGGTTCCTGCAGCGAAGCCCCTCTTGCTTTCCTTCACATTACAATTCAGTACATGAGACAGATGCCGGCACTTCTCATTTTGGTGCTAAAAGCTCACTGAAGCAGCAGCCGCTCCTGTCACGGCAAACAATGGCGTAGTCCTGACCCTTCACACTTACAGAGAGCTTTCATTTCCAAGGCATTTAAAAAACATTAACTAATTAACAAGTTTCTTTGAAGGCTCTGGGTCTCTTCATCTCTCTGGAAACTCCTTTAAGAGTTAACAGTTTATTGAAAAGCAGAGAAAGGTAGCACCCCTAGGATAATCATTTGTTGGGTCAATAAAATTAAATTCGTGTGCATTTGAAATTGCTAAATCTGGGAGATAGGAAACCACACATGTTCTCCTTTTTTTGTTTTGTTTTGCTTTTTTTTCTCAATCCAACCTACTGGACTGATGAAAGCAACCCGAGTGTGTGTTCAATACGGTTTGTAGCAGGGCAAGGAATGGCAGAAAACCCCAAAAATTCCCTTTCAGAATTGCAATAACCAAATCAAACTCTCCCTCCTTTTTTTTTTTTTTTTTTAACAGGGATGGTGGACTCTGTGGAATTACAGCAGCAAGTTGCAAATGGTGCACGAAATACAAGTCTCCTTCCAGGGCACCAGGAGCTCTTTGATGTAAATTGCAGAGTATGTGGTCCACGTTCACGCTCTATGATTCGCTATATTCTGTTCGGTCAAACACATTTGAAACAAAGTCCATTGAGCCCAAACATTTCCAGGTAGAAGAGAGAATGAAAATGTTTGTTGACAGATTTTAAGGCTACGGATTTTTCCATTTCCTCCCTACCCAGTACATACTGTATGAGAGAACTTCGAGGAGTATAACGTTTCCTCTCATCTACTTTTTCTTTGAAGAAAAGGCCCCATCAACCTTCAAACTGTTTCCAAAACAAAGTTTTTATATCTTACTATGTTTTTACAGAATGGATTTCACTGCTGTTACACAGGCAATGAGATGTCTTGGGGGTAGGTTCAGGGACATGTCCAGGGGCCCTATCCTGAGCTCTTCCTTAGTCAAAAGACCGCTTTACGGATGGGAGGGCTCTCTCCAGGGAAAAGGATGATCCTGAAGCAGAAAACCAGGCAGGACGACAGTCCTGTTAGGGAAGATGCTCAGCATCCAGCTGGATGTGCCTCCATCCCCACAAGACCTTGCCTGGGGATATGGCTTTGCCGGGCCAGTGATACTGGCTGGTGAGGCCAGTGTGTTGTCACTCACTCCAGTCAGTAGAGTCTATATTTCCAGCGCCCTCAACAACAACCATGAGTGGGTGAGCTAAATTGCAGCAGACATTTCTGAATCACCATCACCACCTTCCAGTGCCCCGGAGAGTGGAGAGTGATGCTGCTGACAGAAGAAGTCATGGGTGAAATCCACCCTGCTTTCACTTCTTCATTCACCTCATCACCCTAGAAGCACTCAGAATTTGTTCTGCAAGTCTGGGGACTGCACAGTGACTGCTGGGAGTTTTCATGCCTGGAAATGACCACCTCATCAGGGCTGAGGCCCCAAGTCACCCTAGACACTGCTTGACTTTAAAACTATGAGAGGGAGGCGGCTGCATCGTCAGTGATCAAGTTCAATCAAATGTTATTGCAAAGTCAGTAGAAAAACTACACAAAGATCCTGACAGTATCCTTTTTCCTTTGTATCTGTCGTCTCATGGGACAGAGCTGGAAGTAGATTGGCACTAAAACCAAGTGCCTGGATTCCAGCCTCTATTATGGCAACTACTAAGCATGTGACTTTGGGTAAGTCCTTGGACATTCTAAATAAAATTGCCTCATTTATTCAAAAATGAAACAAGGAAAAATAAAGTCTTGGCTAGTGTAATAAAGCAAGAAAAAGAATTAAAAGGCACACAGGTTGGACAAAAAAGAAATAAAACTGTCCTTATTCGCAGACCACGTGATTGTCTATGTAAAAAAACCCTACAGAATCTATAGAAAAAAATCTTCTAGAACTAATCTAGGGTTAGTAGGTTTGGCAAAGTCAGAAGATTCAAGGGCAACACTTAAAAATCAATCATATTTCTATATAGTAGCAAACAGTAATTGGAGACTAATATTAAAAGAAAAACATTTACAAAACCTCAAAAATATTTAGCTGTGAATCTAATAAAACATGTAAAGGCTCTGGTGTCAAAATTACAAAATGTTAATGAAAGAAATTAAAGATATCCTAAGTAAGTGGAGACTCACACCACATTTATGGCTAGAAGACTCAAGGTACTTAACATGTCAATTTTCCCCAGACTGACCTATAGATTTAACACACTTCCAATAAGACCCTAACAGGATTTTTTTTTTTGTAGATCCTGGCAGGCTGACTGTAAAATGTATATGAAGCAAAAGAGAGAACAGCCAAAAGAGTTCTGAGAAAGAAGAATGAAATTACAGAGCTCACACTGCCCGATTTTAAGACATCATTTAAAGCTACAGTAATCAAAACAGTGTGATACTGGTGAAATCATAGATACGTTGATCAATGGGACTAAATAGAGAGTCCAGAAATAGATCCACCAAAATATAGACAATTGAGTTTTTAAAAAGACTTTATATTTTTAGAACAGTTTTAGGTTTATAACAAAATTGAGAGGGAGGTACAGAGGTATCCTATATACCCCTTGGCTCCCCACGTGCATAGCCTTCCCTATAATCAACCCACTAGAGTACTACAATTTTTACCAAGCATGAACTTACACTGACACATTATAATCACCCAAAGTCCGTAGTTTAAGATTCATTCTTGGTCTTGTACATTGCATGGGTTTAGACAAATATGTAATGACATATGTCCATCATTATAACATCATACAGAGTATTTTCACTGCCTTAAAACTCCTCTGTGTTCTGCTTATTTATCTTCCCAAACCTAATCCCCTGGCAACCACTGATGTTTTTTACTGTCTCCAAAATTTTGCCTTTTTCAGAATATCATATAGTTGGAATCATACAGTAAGTAGTCTTTTCAGATCAACTTCTTTCACTTAGTAGTAGGCATTTCAGATTCCTCCATGTCTTTTCATGGCTAGATAGTCCATTTATTTTTAGTGCTGAATAATATTCCATTGTCTGGGTGTGCCACAGTTTATCCATTCACCTACTGAAGGATACCTTTGTTGCTCCTAAGTTTTGGCAATTATGAATAAAGCAGCATTAAACATCCAGGTGTGGGTTTTTGTGTGGATATAAGTTTTCAACTCTTTTTGGTAAATATCAGGGAGGGTGATTGCTGGATTGTATGGTGAGAGTATAAATAATTTTATAAGAAACCACCAAACAGTTTTCCAATATAGCTGCACCATTTTGTATTGCCACTGGCAATGAATGAGAGTTCTTGTTGCTCCACTTCCTCACCAGTATTTGGATTTGTCAGTGTTCCAGATTTTGACCATTCTAATAGGTGTATAGTGCTATATCATTGCTGCCTTAATTTACATTTCCTGATGGTATATGATGTTGAGCATCTTTTCACGTTTTTATTTGTGATTTGTATATCTTCTTTGGTGAGGTCTCTGTTAAGGTCTTTGGCCCGTTATTTAACTGGGTTGTTTGTTTTCTTATTGCTGAGTTTTAAGAGTTCTTCATATATTTTGGATAACAATCCTTTATCAGATGTGTCTTTGGCAAGTATCTTCTCCCAGTCTGTGGCTTGTGGTCCTATTCTCTTGACATTGTCGTTAGCAGAGCAGAATTTTAGCTTTAATGAAATCCAGTTTATCAGTTATTTCTTTCATGGATTGTGCCTTTGGTGTTATATCTAAAAAGGCATTGTTATACCCAAGGTCATCTAGATTTTCTCCTACGTTATCGTCTAGATTTATAGTTTTATATTTTCCGTTTAGGTCTGTGATCTACTTTGAGTGAATTTTTATGAAGGACATAAGGTCTGTGTCTAGATTCATTTTTTGGCATGTGAATGGATGTCCACGTATCCAGTACCATCTGCTGAAAAGACTACTTCTTCTCCATTGTATTGCCTTTGGCTCTTTGTCAAAGATCAGCTGACTATATTTGTATGGGTCTGTTTGGGGGCTTTATATCCTGTTCCATAGATATATATGTCTATTCTTTCACCAGTACCACATTGTCTTGATTATTGTGGCTTTACAGTAAGTCTTAAAGTCATGTAGTGTCAGTCCTCCAACTTTGTTCTTCTACTTCAATATTGTGTTGGCTATTCTGGATCTTTTGCCTCTTCATATAAACTTTAGAATCAGTTTGTTAATACCCACAAAATAACTTGCTGGGGTTTTATTGGGGATTGCATTGAATCTATAGGTCAAGTTGGGAAGAACTGACATCTTGACAATTTTGAGTCTTCCTATCCATGAACATGGACTATCTCTCCATTTATTTATCTCTTTGATTTCATTCTTCAGTTTTGCAGCTTTACTTATATTTTTCTTGTACATGTTTTATAAGATTTATACCTAGGTATTTCCGTGTTTTGATGCCAGTGTAAATGGTATTGTGTTTTTCATTTCAAATTCTACTTGCTCATTACTAGTAAATAGGAAAGCAATTCACTTTTTTTTATATTAACCTTGTATCCTATAGCTTTGCTATAATCACTTATTAGTTCCAGGAGGATATTTTTCAAGCAATTCTTTTGGATTATCTGCAGAGATTATTACGCCATCTACAAATGAAAGCAGTTGTATTTCTTCCTTCCCAATCTGTGTAAGTTTTACTTCCTTTTCCTACTTTATTGCTATTCAAGGACATCCAGTCCAATGTTGAAAAGGAGTTGTGAGAGGGGGTCTCCTTGCTTGTACCTGATTTTATTGGGAAAGTTTCAAATTTCTCACCATTGTGTATTATGTTAACTATAGAGTTTATGTAGATGTTCTTTATCAAGTTGAGGAAGTTTCTCTCTATTCCTAGTTTACTGAGAATTTTTATCATAAAACAGTGTTGGATTTTGTCAAATACTTTTTCTGCATCTATTGATATGACCATGTTTTTTTAGTCTGTTGACATGTTGGATTACATTTATTGATTTTGAATGTTGAGCCAGCCTTGCATACCTGGGATAAGTCCCACCTGGCTGTGTTGTAAAATATTTTTATGCTTTTTTTGGCTTCTATTTGCTAATATTTTGTTGAGGATTTTTGCATCTATATTCATGAGAGATATTAGTCTGTAGTTTTCTTTTCTTGTAATGTCTTTGTCTGGTTTTGGTATTAGGGTAATGTTGCCTGATAGAATGAGTTAGGAAGTATTCCTTCTGCTTCTATCCTGGAAGAGATTACAGAGAATTGGTATAATTTTCCCCCTTAAATGTTTTGTAGAATTTACCGGTGAATCCACCTGGGAAGGCAATTTATTTTTGACCAAGGTACAAAGGCAGTTCAATAGAGAAAGGATAGTTTTTGAACAGTTGTACATTCACATGCAAAAATATTAACTTTAACATATATCCCATACATTATACAAAAGCTAACTCAAAATAGATCACAGATATAAAGTATAAAACTATAAGGCTTTTAGAATAAAGCATTGGAAAAATATTCATGACTTTAGCTTAGCTAAGAGTTTTCAGATATGACTCAGAAAAGAGAATTAAACGACAAGCTAAAGGCTTGGAGAAAATATTTGCAAATTATATATCTTAAAAAGGAGTTGTATGAAGATACATAAGGAAGCCTCAAAGTGAAATAATAAGGAAACAAGCAACTCAATTAAGAAATGGGCAAATGGTTTGAAAAAACACTTCACCAAAGAAGACATACAAATGACAAATAAGCCCATAAAAAGATGCTCAATATCATTAGCCAGCAGAGAAATGCAAATCAAGCCCACAAACTATATACCTATTAGAATGGCAAAAAACAAATAAAGAAAAACTTTGATAATACCAACACTAGTGTGATGCAGAGTGGCTGGAACTCTCATACATTGTTGGTATAAGTGCCAAATGGTATGGTAACTCTGGAAAAATTTGACAGTTTCTCATAAAGCTAAATATACACTTAGCATGTGAACCAGCAATCTCACTTCTAGGTGTTTACTCAAAATGTAAGTTCACATATAAACCTATATGTGGATGTTTATAGCAGTTTTATTTCTAATCACTGAAAACTATAACTAACACAAGTGTCTTTCAATGGGTGAATGGATGAACCAGGTGGGGTACCTCCATATAATGGAATACTACTCAGCAAGAAAAAGGAATAAATTATCGATACATCAACATGGTTGAATCTCAAAGGTATTATGCTGGGTTGAAGAGGTAACTCTCCAAAGGTCATATGGTTCCATTTATACGACCTTCTCACAAAAGCCAAACTATAAGGATAGAGAACATATCAGTGGTGTGTTGAGGATTTGACTACAAAGGGGCAACAGAAGGAAATTTTGGGGGGTGATAGAATTGTATTTACCATGATTGCATTGTTGGTGACATGAATTCATATATGTTAAAACTCATACAATCAAACACTAATGCCCCCTGCCAGTTAACTTTGCTGTATGTTAACTTAAATATTTTTAAGATTAAAATTAATAATAATAATATGCTTCACTTGTCTTATGCATGGATTTATCAAGATCTTAAAGCCAAAACAAATGTTAAATGCTGTTATAAAAGTCAGCATCTTGGTCTTATGTTGGCTTTGCAAATCTCAATATTTAAAATGTCCAAGAAATTTTTCAGAATCTAAGGCTCCTGATTGAATATAGTTAGGAGTATAATTTCTCGAGACTTAAATCCAATGGTTGTCTTCTGTGGCTGGATCCACCAGACACAGAGATGACCCCAGACCATTGGACTTTCCCATTTGGACACTTGCTCATCTTAGATGGTAGTGGGACATTTTTATGGGCTGAGTTGCTTCCCCCCCCAATTCATATGTTGGAGCCCTAACCCCAGAACCTCAGAATGTGACTGTCTTTGGAGACAGGGTCTTTAAAGTAATAATTAAGTTAAAATGAGGTCATTAGAGTTGACCTTAATCCAATATGACTGGGTCCTTATAAAAAGAAGAAATTTGGACACCGACACACACAGAGGGACAACCACGTGAAAATTCAGGGAGAAGACAGCCGTCTACAAGCCATGGAGAGAGGCCTCAGAAAAAAAAACAACCCTGCTGACAGCTTGATCTTGGGCTTATAGCCACCAGAATTGTGCGAAAATAAATTTCTGTTCTATCAGCTGCCCAGTGTGTGGTATTTTGCAGCAGTAGCCTGAGCAAATTCACACAGACATCTTCCAGGTGGCCGGATCCCTAAAATCTCCCATCTCCCATGTGCAGACCAAGAGGCATGAAAGGGTTAAGTAAAACATTGATTGTAAAATCAGATCAGGTCTCCACTGTCTGCTTAAAAGTTGCATCTCCAGATTTTACATGAATTTTTAATTTTAGATGACACCTTTGACTAGAAGTGACAGTGGAGCAGATCATTTGTGTAATTACAGCCACGATCACGGAGGAAAGAGCAGCTCCCAAAAGAACAGAAAACATGAGCTGGATTTGGTGGTGAATGAGGCTGGCAGTGGAGGTGCGGGAGCCTCTGGGGTCCATAGGCACCTCTCAGCCTTGCAAAACAGGAGAGCGTTGACTTTCCCCTCTTTTAGGAAAAGTACGCTATTCATTCTCAGGGAAAAGCAGCATTTGCTTCAAAAACATGTTTTTCAGGGATTAGAAAGAGAAACGGAAAGCTCCAACATGAAGGTATCAGATAACTAGAATTCAGACAATAAATGTAACCGCATCACAGCTATTGTTGACATGTCTGAGCTTCCTGTGGAAAGCAGCCGTGTCCTCTGCAGCTCAAGATGTGGGTTTGGCTTTCTTCCTTCAGGTGATATCCAAGGCGTATTAGTGACTCCAAGAAGAGTAATTAAGCTGGCAATCTGTCCGTGCAGTAGAGGCACGAGAAGCTTTAAAGTGACTTGGTCCAGAAACTGCAGGAGTGGAACTGTTTTTCGATTTCCAGAGCTGAGCATACCCGGATAGAGGAGCAGCTACGAAGCTGGAGGGGGCGAGGTGGGCAGATAGCCCTGGGAGTTCAGTCTGAAGGCAAGATGTTCCTCCTCCCACAAACCCAGTGTGTAGACCTGCCTCCAAACCACCGCACTCTAAAGAAAGGGGAGAAGCATCCACCGGGGATTTTTAAGATATTGATGACCCCACCGAAAGATACCGATTCCTGGAAAACCTTTCCTGTTGGATAGTTAAAGCTTAAGAGCAAGTGTATTGCTTTTCTTGCTTGTGGGAAGATCACAGCTAATTAGCCCTAGTGAAATAGAGCACAGTCCTTGAAAATTAGAGACAAGGTCCTTCACCCTCTGAAGAATTGCCTGCCATCTACACTGTTAATATGAACATCCTACAGCCTCCAACCTGTGTGTCCACACCATCATCAGAGAACCTGTGAGCAAGAAGCCCCCTCACTCTAGTTACAACCATGGTGCTTTGGAGGGAAAAAATAATTCAACAGGTGAAATTACCTAGTAGTCTCCTTTGCCAGGCTTTGATGGCCATAAGCTCAGTTCAGTTTTAGATTGGAAGGCTTGGTAATTGTCATTTAGATCTTGCCTTGCACGTTCTGAATGCTGTTATTTAGGACAGATGCTGCCATTTTCAAGGTCTGGGATGATTGATTTGGGACCGTGGCCTGGGTATCAAGTTTGTTGTGGAAATGAGCTCTCCTCCCAGGCCCCACAGACAAGGAGGTTACTTGGGCCCATAGATTGTCCATTTATGAAGGACAGTCCTGAAAATGAAGGGAAGTTTCCCACTTAGGCCTAGTACCTGGAGATCTTCTTTCTTACCATCATATTTAGTTCTAATCTTTCCTGTGATTTTCCTGATTTGCTGCATCTTGAATGGAAACAACAAGCACCTTGTCAGCCTCTAGAAATAGATGTTTTGCTCAAGAATTCAAGGAGATTATGGCGGACAATCTGTGGCATCCCAAATAATGTCTCCTGTAACTGAAAAGACTCTACCTGGGCGCAGACGGAGGTTGTTGGTTTATTCAGATCCCATTTCCCCTTTGCAAAGATCCCCTCAGGGCATGACTCGTTTACGTTAAAATATTCATTTAAAAAGCACACATTTTGGTAGGAAGGAGAAATCCAAGTTTCAGGGTTTGCTAAGTTCCAAGTTTGTGTGTCAGTGTCAGGGGAAGAGATGTCGCCAAGCGCTGTCCCGGCTGCATCCCCACACCTGGGAGCAGTTACACTCCAGGGTGCAATTTCCAGGCAGAATGGTTGAGGCAAAGAAGAGCCTTTTTCCAGTGGCATCTCAAAGGGAAAGATTCCTGGCGGATGTGTCACAGTCATGTCAAAAGAGGAGAAGGCCCCAGATTGCAATTCCAGCCAGGCCAGCAGCCCAACTGCAAGTTCATTTGCGTGCAAGTGTACTTTGTTTCCTTTGCTTTCCTTTCTTTTTTTTTTTTTTCTTTGTTTTTAATTGAAGGATAGTAGATTTACAATGTTGTGTTAATTTCTGCTGCACAGCAAAGTGACTCAGTTATACATACATATATATACATTCTTTTTAATATTCTTTTCCATTATGGTGTATCCCAGGATATTGGATATAGCTCCCCATGCTATACAGCAGGACCTGGCTGTTTATCCATCTACTAACCCCAAACTCCCGGTCCATCCCTCCCCCTCCATGATTCCTTTGCTTTTCTGCCTGGAGTTCAACAGGTCACAAGAGGAAACAGCAACGTGAGATAAAATACTAGTGAAGTGTTAAATGCCATTTGCTGATTCATCCAAAACATTAGCAGTCACCAAACTGCCAGATTGAGAGAGCTTTTCTTGGGAAGGGAGACAAAACATTTCACACAAAGGAAACAAAAGGCAGGTTCAAGGGTTATAATAGAAAGGGAAACAATCTGGGGCTTTAGACACGATGGAGGGAAAAAAATCAAAGGGCCACAGGACCGCTTGTTCAAGTTAAAATATTAGAAAGGAAAACAAGATCCTCAATCAATTACGCTCTGTCCAGAATCATTCATAAGGCAAGAGAAGCGATTACTTTTTTGATAATAGATTTTTTTAAAGGGTTCTTTTGGAAATGAGAGATGGTGACGGATTGAAGGAGAGCAAACTCCAATCTCCAGGAAAGTGACTCACCAGCCAAGAGACAGTACATCTGACCCTGGTGGTAGGCAGACTCCTCGAGACATTAATAAGAGATGAGATCACAAAACATCTGGAGAAATAAACCAGCCAGCCTGGTTCATAAAGGCAAGAGCTGTCTAAGAAGTTGGGTGGAATTTGTGCCTGGAGATGGTGCAGAAGGCAGGGCCGCCGAGGACCTGACCTCATTCTGATCATCCCGTGTCGGCAACTCCTTTGCAGTGAGGTTTAGGACAGGCCAAGTGAGTAAATTACTTCATGGTAGTCAAAGCCTGTGTTTGAGGGCAGTTGACTAGAGATGGAAGGAAGCCGGTGTGAAAATTCCCCTTCCCCAAAAGGAGGAGGGGAGGCTGGGCTCAGTCCAGTGCTTGGGACGTCTGAAGCTTGGACACATCTAGGCTTTCATAAGACACGTGTAGCAGTAGCTGTTAGTCAAGTCTTGTTTTGAGGGACAGAAGCCTGAGTCAAATAACTTTTGCAAAACATGAATTTATTAGTTCTTGTGGCAGGGAAGGAAACTGGAATTAGTTTACAGATTGAGAAAACTGTGGAGACCAGAGCCCCGTGACGATCTCAGGGAGACCAGGCTTCCTCTCTCCTTCTTTCTCTCTCTTTCTCCCCCTCACATCTGCTTTTCATCTCTTTTTGGGTCTCCACGGGTTTCTTTCTGCAGACAGACAGACATACAGGCAGGCTCCACACATGAGAAAAGGTAGCCAAGAACAGCCTTGGATTCACAGCTTCAGAGCCCAGCAGAGACAGACATTTTCTCCTGCAGCGCACATGTATCAGCTGCCACGTGGGCTGTGCGTGGTCCCTTCTGGGTCACAAGCCACCATTTAGACCAATTCCTTTACTCATTGGATGGGTCCTGGGATTGGTGGTCCCAAGAGAGATACTTGATAGTAGTGGGAAAAACCCCCAGAGTAAGGAAGGATGGGCTGACGGCTGAGCTGACACAAAGCAGTAAACGTTCATGACAGCGTTTATAGAGGACCTGGGTCTCTTTCTACAGATTCTCAAGGTACATGCAAAAGTTTAAAGTGGTTTAGGGTCATAAATGCTCCAATGGTCACTGTATATTACTCTCAGTATGAAATATATTCTTGCATCGTGTGTGAGTGTGAAGTCTGTCACCCATGGTGTCTCCGTAGCACTGAGAGGTGGATTGATGTGAGAAGCACCCTAGTTTGCTGTTGGGGAAAAGTGGTGCCCACTGCATGGGAACTGAGCTTGTCTACGCAGTGGTTGGGCCCTGAGCCTCGGCAACCTGAGGGTACACCTGCCACCCTCAAGCTAAAGAAGCTCTGTTGACTGATGGACCATGCCATTAGCTTCGCATCTACCATTGCCGTAGGTCTGAGCTGAAGGTCGCTGAGGACACCTGAAGACAGAGGACATCATTCACTAAGAACTGAATTAAGTTCAGTAGGAAATTTAAGGTGAAAACATAGCTGAATCTTCTTGAGAGCCATCCTGGTTCCATTCTTGCCCCTGACGCACCCAATATCCATTCTCCACTGTAGAGGGAACTTTAAAACCTTAAATTCAGTTATGATGCTCTCCCCTGTAAAACCCTCCATGGACTTTCCATTATCATTACACACAGATGGGAACTTTCCCCAGATCCAAGTGATCCCTCCCCGGCTCACTGCCATGTTGAAATAGGCTATGGTTTACCCACCCTCCTATTAGGTTTCAGTCTCTGCTTTTTCTTCTTTTCTCTTTTGGGTCTTTTTATTGCTTATTATCTGTTCTTTATTTATCAAATGTTCTTCCTTAGGTTTCTACAAAACTGTTTCTTTGTCCTCATTGGATTTTAGCTTGAAAGTCACATCCGTAGAGACCTTCTCTGATGCTCCCAACTAAGGTAGCCCCACACTGAATTTGCTTCATCAGTTTTGCCTTGTATATTCCTGTCTCCCCAGATTAGATGGAAGGGACCAGGGTCTTCATCTCATCTGACACTCATCACAGTGCCTGACAAACAGAAGGCCCTCAGTTACACATGGTTGAGGAAATAAATGACTGACTAATGGGCCTTGTATCTCACAGGACACCCAGCACAGTTTCCTACTGAAGACCTCAAACTCGCAATCTGAACATTCATGGTTTTGACCACAAGTGAGTCACACACAGGGGCCCAAAGATGTCTGTCCTTTGGGGAGGTAAAAATTGGCATCCTCCCTTCTCTGAGGCTGGTGAATGAGTGTCACTTGGCTGGAGAACATTCCAGACTGGCATCTCAGATGCACATTTTTGTTGTTTTTGTCACCTTGTAGGCAGTGATATTCTCTAAGAGCTGGGGAGGACGTGCTTTTTTACCCCCTCTCCTAAGGGATTCGTGAAGCTCTCTAGACGGTGCTCTTATGACCGTTTGTTGAATGAGTGAATGCATAAATGAGTATTAAGGGTTATTGTTCAGAGTAGATGATCAGTAAATTATTTTAATTGAGTAAATAATTAACTAAAAGTATGAATAGATCACCTTCTTTGATTAACAGTAAAAGATGCAGTGTGTAAATCAAACACAAGAGAGAGAAGACAGGACAAAACCTTATACAACTTTTACCTTTTTCACCCACACAGTTAAACTTACTCCATCGAAGACCATCCGCAAAAATGCCATGAGGCTGCAGCAAACAAGCTGAGAGGTGAGAGCTCGGGTGTTGGGGGAGCTTTCGGTGGAAAATAATCAGCATCAACACCGGCAAACCGTCTGGAGTCACCATTGCCAACTGTTTACACAAATCAACCCACTTGACCAAATTTGATTTTTTCCATAAATTCAAACAACAGGCTTTCCTGGCTCTTCTAATGCAAAGTCATCAGTCCAAATGAATTTATTTTCCTTCCCATTTATTTAGAAGCTATGTAGACAGAGCCACAGATATAGGCAGAATCAGTCATTAAGTTCACTTTATAGGCCTCGGACCATGGTGTGACTGGATACACACTGTTCTCAAAGATCAGGGTGATTCCCGACCGGAAATGCTCCACGCACACACATGCACATGCATGTATACACATGCACATGCATGTATACACATGCACAGGCATGCATGCAAGCTTTATTGTGCTAGCAGCAAGTAATCAGAGTCTGAGATGGCTCCAAAGTCAACGGGGAAAGCTCTGATGGGGATCATCACGCAGACTGCAATTAGACCAGCATGGAACTATTAATCACACCGCAGACCAGGAGAAGGCTGGCTGGCTGGGGTCAAGGTCCCATAAGTGAGGGTATCAGCCATGGATGTGACACGGGGTGGTTTTCCAACCTGCTCATTCAAGAACTAATTGGTAGGTCAGGAAATTGCAGACACTCGTCTGAACGAGCTAGGAAAAGAACATGAGAAAAGGGCAAAGTTTCGTCATGAAGATAGGAATTCTCTTGCTTTAAATGCCATATTCTTTGTTGCTTGACATATTCACATTATCCCAGAGGCCATTTTAGTTGGTCTCCAGCTGTGAAAAAGACAACATCACATCTGTGGTGTCAGGTGGAGGCAAACACAACAGGAAAAAAATTAACTGAAAAATCCTGTTCAGATATTTTGTGAAGAAATTAATAATGTGCTTGCTTTGAGGAGAGATGGCCCATTTTGGTGTCATGTGAAGATATTCAATACGTATTTGAATAGCTTTTACTTTGAATGTACTGATATTACAAAGGCAATTCATAAAGATGCAAAAAAAAAAAATAGAAATCATTCCCTGGTTTTACTTAAAAATAAATGCACTAGATTTATCAAGGTCTAGGTACTAAAATATCTGAACTGATCATACAATGGGTTTCTGCTGCTGTTGTTATTATTGCATTTTTAACTAATTTAAGTGAAATATTTTCTGACCAGCAGACACGTCTGCACATGAATCAGGCAAGGATGGGTGAACTGGATCCCAGAATCTCATCCAGAGAGCCATATGCACATCCAATCACTCTGTGCCCACTGAACCCCAGGCACAAATAAGTGGCACCTTTGCTGCTTGACACTTGGCTGATGGAAGGGAGTCAGAAGAACCAGGCAGAGGGTTCCCCTTGACACAATTAAAATAATCCATTTTGACATCAGATCTTGTGAGTATCACATCAATTACTATCACATTTTGTTAACGTGGCTCCAAGCCACTTGTAAGACACTATCTGCTAGTCTCCTAATTGTATCAGTAAAAATGAATTTCCTCCTGATACGGTAATTAAACTAAATATGTGTTAATGCATTTGATTAGGGTTGGGAAAACATAAGAGAAAATCAAAATGAAAGGACATCACTGAGAGCCCTCCCATGGGGTCCGCTTCCCACCAGCTTCTTCTCCTCCAAAGTTCCTCAATTGTCTTGCTCTGAGTTTCTTACACTGTTGGGCCCAGAAGCTCACCCCCTGGACTAGTTTACAAAGGTTCTGTTAAGGCCCCCGGACATGAGTCTCATGATGCCCAGGGAGACACACTGAAACAACTCACCTTTTGACTTGCCGCGAGGTGACTGTGGGAGCGTGTGGGGATCCTACTTCTCCATATCCCCACTTGGAGGAATGTCCCTTTGCTCTGGCCCTGGGTCAGCCACTGCAATGCCTCTCAGAATTCCTGGGGTAGGACCCGCACTCATGATGGACCACAGCATTTGCCTTTCCCCTCACTGAACAAAATGCTCCTCTTCTTCCTGGGGGAACAGATGAGGCAGTTCTAGAAGGTGGATAACTGTTTGCACACTGGCTTTACCGAGGCTCACTTTGGCCATTTATGAAGTGGAGAAAATGGTTCCTGCCTCTCAGGGTTGTTGAGCGCATGAGATAGCAGCAGGATGGAGAAGTACATTGTGAAGCCACGCCCAAGAAAGTACAAGGCTACTCCATGCCTCATCACATTGGTGATAAATACTCTGGCCTGATTTCATTGCAAATTTCTAGGACTACATCACCACCAATCCCATGCATCACTAAACTAATAAGGACTCATCTCTATGCTGCGTTAACGTGAAGTGGGGACTAGACTCCTGAATGGTACATCCTTATTGAAGACAAGCTGCTGATGCCACATAGAAGCAGAGGAACCAGGACTCAATTTGTCCTCCTTGTCCTGAAGGGGAGAGGGCTTGGGCATGCTCAGTTCAGGAAATCCTTGGGATCTACTCAAATGCTCAAGAATTCAATCAGTATTTAGGGAGTACGGTGTGCCATAAGCCAAGCAGGGTGTGCTGGAGAGAGACAGTAAGAGGATAATGAACTTCAAGAGGTCTCATGCGATTGGGTGTAGGTGTGAATCTGCAAGGTGCAAGGTGACAGTTGTACCAGAATATTTTCTAAAGCACCTTAGCTGGCTTGAGACAGAGCCCCAGCTACCTGGAAGACACTATCTCCTGCAGTCTGCAAAATCAGATCAAATGAAATAGTTGGCCTCATAAAAAGGCAAGCAGCCAAAGGAAGGTTGCATTACAGTAGTATCTTTATGAAAGTGCATGTGACAACCACATGAATATCAAATGAATTCATTATGATCTCTACCATTTCCATGAATACCAAATGAATGTATAATGACTGGACGCTTAAAGTGTTATCAATTTAAAAAAATACTAGAAATAATGGGAAAATTAATCTCATTATATGCTGAAGAAAAAATATTTTGGAAAAAGTATTTGGAAATATTTATACGGTTGGCAACTAGTAGTTTGCAGATGCTGTGGCAGTTCATTTCTGCTTCCGGCTTTGTCCAGAACCAGTTTCCATTGCAAAGCGTTCTCAGCGAGGCCTGGGCAGAGAAAGTGCCCAAATCTGTTATCTGAATGAGCACATGTTCCCTTGTTTTGGGAGTTTCACTGTTCTGAGGATTCTTGACCCTGGAAAGTTGGTCGCACCCTGAATGCAGAGCCCTGACGAGTGTGGGAAAACCACTGTCACCAAACACAGAGTTGGAGGTGCCTTTCCCTGGTTCTGCAGGAGCGCCCGGCCTTAACTTAGCACATAGTCAAACCCTGGAACATGACTGTTATTCCAGAAGCTTCATTCCCAACAGGTGTGGGGTAAAGCTGGCACCTGCAGAGCTAGGGGAGGAGGCTGAGCGACCCAGGGGTGGGACACTGAGGGGAGGGTTAGGACACAGGCTGTCCGTCCTCTGTGGTCCCTGGACACGCGGCTTCTCTGGACACTGGGGATGACCAGGCTGGCTGGCCCCCCCTGTGGCCCCGTTCAGGTCAATGACCAGTGGTGACTGAAGCCTTGGGCAGTGGTCACTGGGCTGTGTCCTCGCCAGGGCAGAGGCGAGGGCACCCCTGACGAGTGTGTGGATTTCAGGGGCCCTGACCAAGGCTGCTGGGCAGGAAGAGATGGCCGCCACACAGGGTGGGTGGGTTGATCTGGTGTAGCGGCTGCTTCGGCTGATTCACTGGCATTGTGCAGAGGAGATACGAGTGGGCTTTCAACCTGGCACTGCCAGCTTCACATTCCTCAATCTAAGTTGCAGGAAAAACACTGCTCAGCCCCTCGGTTCCACGAGGATAGAGGACTGTCTGTCCTGTTCCCAGCTCCTGGCCCGGCACCTGAAATGGTCCAGGCAACTCACCACCTGGCCCTGCCTGGGAAAAACAGCCTAAAAAAACACCTGAAACTAACACAGCATTGTAAATCAACTATACTTCAATTAAAAAAAAAGACTGTCACAGATTCTTTGGTTCAAATGAAAAATCCCCACCCCAAGCCCTGGTCATTGAATAGTGCACTAATCAGCCACTGGATTCCACAGGGCGGATGAGGCATCTATATAATGTTAAAATGCACGTATAGATGTAATTTTACATTATGCATGCGCTTACACATATATAGTCAATCTTTAATAATCTTTCTATTAGGTGACCCAGTCCTAGGAGTCTGCCTCATCCTCTCTGTGGAATCCAGAGGCAAATTAGTGCACTATTCAATGACTGGGGTTTGGGTGGGGATTTTTCATTTGAACCAAAGAATCTGTGACAGTCTTTTTTTTAAATTGAAGTATAATTGATTTACAATGTTACGTTAGTTTCAGGTGTACAACAAAATGATTCAGATCCATATATATATATATATATATATACACACATACATACATTCTTTTTCAGATTATTTTCCCTTATAAATTATTACAAGATACTGAGTATAGTTCCCGGTGCTATACAGTAGGCCCTTGTTGTTTATCTACTTTATATATAGTAGTGTGTATCTGTTAATCCCATACTCCTAATTTATGCCTCCCCTGCCCTTTCCCCTTTAGTAACCATATATTTGTTTTCTATGTCTGTGAGTCTATTTCTGTTTTGTAAATAAGTTCGTTTGTATCATTTTTTTAGATTCCACATATGACATATGATATTTGTCTTTCTCTGTCTGACTTACTTAATTTAGTATGATAATCTCTAGGTCCATCCATGTTGCTGCAAATGACATTATTTTGTTCTTTTTTATGGCTGAATAATATTCCATTGTGTGTGTGTGTGTGTGTGTGTGTATATATATATATATATATATAATATATATATATACTGCATCTTGTTTATCTATTCATCTGTTGATGGACACTTAGGTTGCTTCCATGTCTTGGCTATTATAAATAGTGCTGCCATGAACATTGGGGTGCATGTATCTTTTCAAATTAGTGTTTTCATCTTTTCCAGATATATGCCCAAGAGTGGAATTGCTGGACTATATGGTAGTTCTATTTTTAGTTTTTTAAGCAACCTCCATACTGTTCTCTATAGTGGCTGTACCAATTTACATTCCCACCCACAGTGTAGGAGGGTTCCCTTTTCTCCACACCCTCTCCAGCATTTTTCTGTAGATTTTTTGATGATGGCCATTCTGACCAGTGTGAGGTGGTACCTCACTGTAGTTTTGAATTGCATTTCTCAATAGTTAGTTAGCAATGTTGAGCATCTTTTCATGTGCCTCCTGGCCATCTGTATATCTTCTTTGGAGAAATGTCTATTTAGGTCTTCTGCCTATGTTTTGATTGGGTTTTTTTTTTTTTTTTGACATTGAGCTGTATGAGCTGTTTGTATATTTTGGATATTAACCCTTTGTCAGTCAGTCATCATAGACGACCCAGGCCTAGGAGTCTGCCTCCTCCTCCCTCTGGAATCCAGCGGCTAATTAGTGCACTATTCAATGACTAGGGTTTGGGGCGGGAATTCTTTGTTTGAACCAAAAAATCTGTGACGAGCTTTGCATTGATGATTCCACTTATTGTCTAAGTTAACTTTTCTCAGTCCCTTACTTTGATACCTGAATGGTGAGAAATTCAGAAGTCCCCAGGGCTGGCCGGAGCCGAAGGGGATTCGCATGATGGACATTTCAACACAGGTTGCTGAGTCTCCCCTTGGAGCTTCTGACCCAGGAAGGGCAGGCTCCAGCCCAGGTGCTTTGACCCCTGCCCTCCCCTCTCGTCCAGAAAACCGTGATGTGCAGTCATGGTGGGACAACTGGCTGAGATGCTTTTCACGATGTGGAACTCACCAGGTAATTGTCAGCTCACTGCCCTGCACTGGTCTGTCTCCATCTGGTAAGAATGGAGAGGAGAGACCATGGGGGAGAAACTGGAAGGAAGGGTTCTGAATTCAAAAGAAGAAGGTTTGTCAGCATTTTCTGATTTGAAATAGTCAAAAAGAAGGAATGGAATGGAGACCAACCTCCTGGCGACACCTCCAGGGGAGAAGGAAACACCGGGCAGAGTGCCGGCTGGGCCCAGGGACCTGAGGGCACAGCCTCCAATGACTCGGGGAACTTTGGATGCAGTGACAGCACCTGACTCAACCTTGGGCATCTCCTGGTCATCCAGGGTGATCCCGG
The DNA here is from genome assembly GCF_965194805.1 of Balaenoptera borealis. Taxonomy (NCBI): domain Eukaryota; kingdom Metazoa; phylum Chordata; class Mammalia; order Artiodactyla; family Balaenopteridae; genus Balaenoptera; species Balaenoptera borealis. The sequence continues at coordinate 114,268,045 of NC_138874.1, forward strand.
GCCACACACAGACAGAAGGAGTCATTGCACCCTCCTCTCTGCCTCATCCAGACCCCTGTCATGTGTCATCCTGTGTCACAGTGTGTCACCTCACAGCCCTCTTGTCTTCAGCATGTAAAGTCCCAGGGAAGGGATCTGCTCAGCCAGGCTGGAGGTGATGGCTGGGGGTGGACGGACACATCAGTCCCCTCAGAACCCCCGGGGGGTGAAGGAACTGTGTTAGGGAGACTCCAGGCACTCAAGAGGGAACCACCGCTTTTATTCACTGACTTAATTATTGATTAAATTTATCCTGCCCAGTTCCCCGGGTAAATTTCTGTAGAAAAAGAGAGAAAAGGTAAGTCTCCTCAAAGGCTCTTGAACCACGACCTTTTAACAGAGAGAGGGGTGCTGAGAGTAATGTCTTACGACTTCTGCAGGAGCAGACAATGGGGGCCCAGGCTGCACGCCTGACGGAGCTGGCGTCCCCGGGAGGTTACGGACACAGGGAGGAGTCAGACAGGATGGCTCTGGGCCTGGGAGCAAACCATGGAAACTCTGAAAGCTTCGGTCGTCTCTCTCTCTTTTTTTTTTTTTTTTTTAACATCTTTATTGGAGTACAATTGCTTTACAATGGTGTGTTAGTTTCTAAAACAAATACCGTATGCTAACACATATGTATGGAATCTAAAAAAAAAATGGTTCTGAAGAACCTAGGGGCAGGACAGGAATAAAGACACAGACGCAGAGAATGGACTTGAGGACACGGGGAGGGGGAAGGGTAAGCTGGGATGAAGTGAGAGAGTGGCATGGACTTATATATACACTACCAAATGTAAAATAGATAGCCAGTGGGAAGCAGCCGCATAGCACAGGGAGATCAGCTCGGTGCTCTGTGACCACCTAGAGGGGTGGGATAGGGAGGGTGGGAGGGAGACGCAAGAGGGAGGAGATATGGGGATATAAAAAGTTAGTTATAAAGCAGAAACTAACACACCATTTTAAAGCAATTATACTCCAATAAAGATGTTTAAAAAAATAGATAAATAAATAAATAAAACAAAGTGAATCAGCTATACATATACATATATCCCCATATCTCCTCCCTCTTGCGTTTCCCTCCCACCCTCCCTATCCCACCCCTCTAGGTGGTCACAAAGCACCGAACTGATCTCCCTGTGCTATGCGGCTGCTTCCCACTGGCTATCTATTTTACATTTGGTAGTGTATATAAGTCCATGCCACTCTCTCACTTCGTCCCAGCTTCCCCTTCCCCCTCCCCGTGTCCTCAAGTCCATTCTCTAGTAGGTCTGCGTCTTTATTCCCGTCCTGCCCCTAGGTTCTTCATGACCTTTTTTTTTTGAGATTCCATATATATGTGTTAGCATACGGTATTTGTTTTTCTCTTTCTGACTTACTTCACTCTGTATGACAGACTCTAGGCCCATCAGTCTTCTCTTTAATAAATTAGGGATTAAAAATATGGACCACTAAATTGAATGCAGTGTTCCGGACCACATCCTGGAACAGAAAAAGGGCATTCTTAGAAAAATAGGTGAAATCTGAATAAAGTTTAGTTTATAGTATGGTACAAATGTTAATTTCCCGTGGTTATGCGAGACGTTAACCTCAGAGGAAACGGGATGAAGGGTGTGTGGGGTACCACAGGGATGTGATGCTTCATTTTCTGTGTCAACCTGACTGGACAAAGGGATGCTCAGGTAGCTGTCTGTGTTTATGGAAGAGATTAGCATTTGAACCAGTAGACTGAGCAAGGCAGATGGCCCTCCCCAGTGTGGGTGGGCCTCATCTTATCAGTTGAGGGCCCAAATTAGGGAAAAAAAATTGTGTAGGAAGGGTCAATCCCCCTTCTCTTCTTTAGCCGAGGCCTCCATCCTTTCCTGCCCCCAGATATCTAAGCTCCTGATGCTCAGCCCTTGGGCCGGGAACTGAGATGTCCCTTGGATCTCAGGCCTCCAGACTCAGACGGAACTACACTCCCAGCTCTCCTAGGCCTGCAGCTTACAGACGGCACATCGTGGCACTTCTTGGCCTCCAGAAGAGGGTGAGCCAATCCCTATAGTAAATCTCCTCTTATATAAATCTGTATATAGCCTACCGGTTCTGTTTCTCTGGAGAACCCTAACTAATACAAGTAATTGCAAGATGTAAAGTTTAAAATAATGGCAGGATGGAGGAGGTCCTAGGTTAGTATTTTTAGAATGATGGCCTTTTAAGGCTTAAGGGATCCTGGCAGGCCCAGCCTTGGGGGCACCCTCAGCGAATGGAAGGTATCCCATCTGTGGCCAGGACGGAATCAAGCCAGCCCTTCACCAGGGCATGCACAGCCCCTCCTCCTCAAGCCCCTACCACCTCCCTCTTGCTCTGCCCACCTTCTAAACCTCTGGTGAAGCTATTCCATCACTACATCTAGGTCTCAGATAGACCACATTCTCCCCGGACTCCAGGCCAGCACACACTGTGCCCGACACCTGTCTCTGCTTTCTTTTTCTTTTCTTTAAATATTTATTTATTTTGTCTGCAATACGTCTCAGTTGCAGCACGTGGGATCTTTAGTTGCGGCATGTGGACTTCTTAGTTGCGGCATGTGGACTCAGTTGCAGCATGCATGTGGGATCTACTTCCCCAACCAGGGATCGAACCGGGTCCCCCTGCATTGGGAGCACGGAGTCATAGCCACTGGACCACCAGGAAGGTCCCTGTCTCTGCTTTCTTGATGTGGCCAGTGCCTACTGAGCTTCACTCGGTTTCAACGTCATTTCTCCCAAGGAGTCATTCCTGATCCCCATGAAACCAAATCAGGAGCTCCATCATCTATGGAGGTCATCATCCTAATAATTTCCACCCTCAATCCCAAACCCTGCTGACTTATCGATCACCCCCTAGGCTAATGGCCCGGGGTGTGCTGGCTCAGGTCTGCACTGGGTAAATATTTGTTGAGTAAATGAATGAGTACTAATCACATCTCTCCAGGTTGTGGGCTGTGTGGTCCTCAAGAGAATGGTCGTGAGTCCTGCATCTTCTCAGTCTCCCTCTGTGATGTCGAACACAAAGTAGGTCGCCAAAGAATTAACTGCTTGATGGAAGAGAAAGAAAAGAATCTCAAGAAAAAAGTAATTGTATGAAATGCAACCAGGAGACGAGTAAGACGAAGATAAATCATTGCCTTCTCTAGGCAAGGATGCTGCCCTTGGCAGTGGATTCGGTGTGGTCCCTTGTTAGTCACTTATGTCGTGAGGGCCTAAGACAGACCGTGCAATGAGCAGGGTGTCACCACCTGGCTCCACTCTCGACGCTCGCCCTGGCACGCCCAAACCTTCTAGGCAATCAAGCCGAACATTTGATAGGCAGCCCCCTGAATTCACAGCTCACACTTCTTCCTTTTAATACCTGACTCAGACACATTTCCCTTCTCCCATTTAACAGACTCCTCTTGATCTCAATGACACCCACCATGTTACCCAAGGGGCAGGTGATACCGCAAGGATACTACTTATCCCTGCCTTCAATGAGATCACAGTCTCTCTGGAGAAAATAGATTTGCAGTAAAGCATCCACACCGAACATGCCACAGGGAAGTAAGTGAAAAGGCCGCCTGCGTGGGACCCAGGGATCAAAGGTGAGGAGTCAGGAAAGGCTCTGTGTTGGAAGTAACCCTTGAGGTTCTGGGGATGCTTTGTGTCTCCTGTGAATGAAATTCACTCTTACATTAAGAGTAAAACCTCCAGCAGAAAGATGTGAGGATGTGTTAAGAGCATGGGGAAGGCAGGTCTACAGTGATGCCTGCAGGGCACAGACCAGCTCTGTACACCCCAGCATCAGGACCAGCTGAGTCATTTGCAGGGCCCAGTGCAAAATGAGGATGTGGACCCTTTGTAAAAAATTATTAAGAATTTCAAGATGGTAACAGCAGAGGTATAGATGTCCCTTCTTAGCATGGGGTCCAGTAAAAGAAACCGCACAGGTCACGTGCCCAGGAAGCCAGCCCTGCCCATTGGTCAAAGCCAAGGCCAACCTCACTCCCACATGTCTGATGGGAGCCATTTAGCCCGCCAGCGCCCGGCTAAGCACGGGAGGGCGCTCAACAGCTAAAACTCATTTTGACTGAACCCTGTAGCCAGACTTTTCCTTAAAGGATCATTGTCTGTATCTGTGGACATGTTCTAACCAAGTTCCCTTCTGGTCCCATGATCTTCATTAGCTGCTGCATAAATTTTCCCTGCTTTAAGATACTTAACTGTGGGACAACATAAGTGAAGGAACAAAGTGCAATGTATATTCAAGAAAAAATCTAAATAAAAGAAAAATTGAAACCCAGAGCAAGTAAAAAGATGGAAAATAATCCCTCAACAGCACAGTTTGAAGAAACAAGCTTCAAAATAAGTCCAGGAAGGCAGAAGAATCTCACTTTCAATATCAGCTCTAGGGGGGCTTAAATTAAGCCAAAAATGTAAGGAGAATATTTCCGCAATAGCCATCAGGAGATGTATAATGAGTGACACAGGATCTAATGCAAAGCACAACCACAAAAAGTTCTCTAAGTATACATTTTTGAGATGTTGAGAGAAAATTATGATATTAAAATAGTAATGATATTATTGGCAATGCTAGCAAAAAATATGATTTATGCATGGATGGGAATGTTTGTAAATTGGCCTAAATGTCTTTTATTTGGCAACTTTTAATGTGAAATGAGAATTAGGCAAATCTTTCTAGAAAAAAAAAAGAAGCCAATGTTGTTTCAATTAAATCAGAGGAAAAGAGCTCAGGAGAAGGATCCACATTATCCCACATTATCTCACCTTTTGGGGAAACAGTCAGAGCTAATGTCTATTTATCTGGAATACAAATCAAGGGGGCAGAGGAGCCCACATCCCTGCCTCCCCTCCTCCAAGGAGAGAGAAGCTGGTATCGGCCACACCCTTTCAGGAGCATCTCTGAGCTGAGCTCTTCTGCGAAACCACCGGGCTGGTTGCCCACCTCCCTGCTTCCCGGGCTGAGGGTGCAAGCACCCCTGAGGACTCTGAGGGTCTCTAAGCATCCAGTGTGCCTTCTGGAAGATTCCAGAATGAGCTGTGGGCAGTACCATTTTGTACTGAGTACATTTAATTTTGTTTTCAATTTTTAGAAGATGATAGTACATGCATACATAGTCCAAGGGGTGTAGAAATGACACATGTTAGATTTTTCAGGCAGCTTGGATTTCAAATATTACCTCTGTGACCTCTTAAGACCCTTCAAATTTGTTGGACTATAAGCCTCTAGTATTATTATTACTGTGGTGGTGGTGGTTATTGTTATTCTTCTTATTAAATGTGGTCCCTCTATGGTGCAGAATTCTAATTGAATCAGAACTTCAGTTCTTTCCACCATGTGAGGGCACAGCGAGAAGGCGCTAATTGTGAACAAGGAAGAGGGCCCTCATCAGAATGTGACCATGCTGGAGCCTTGATTTTGGAATTCCCAACCTCCAGAACTGTGAGAAATAAATTTCTCTTTATAACCTAAAAAAAAAAAAAAAGAAAAAAAGAACTTCAGTTAACTAGAACCACCTCTCCACTCCAAAAGTGTTCTGCTGAGTGTGGGCTACTACCGCCTAGCTCAGTCCTTTGAGGTTTACTGGCTGTGCCTTGACTTTGTGTTATTTGATGCTGCCCTTAATCGCGACCCAGCAGGGCAAGCGGGGGCTGGGCACATCCTGCTGGCCAACCCAGCCATCGCCTTGTTTTCTACTGGCAACAGGGACCTTCCTTCCAAGGGGTTAACAAGGCTCTGCCTGGGCTGCTGTCACGGCAATAGCTCTACGGGGGCTGCTTGCAGCTCCCATCTCAAGCGACTTCTTATTCACATTATATTAAATTAATACACACATTATACCGATGAACACTATACATTTCTTCAATTAAAATTCCCTACCCAAATATACTGTTTTAATTGCTGGGAACGCCAGTATTAAGTCAACATCTCTGTTCAACACAGGATTCCAGTTGCTTTTCACTCATCAGCTGGAGCCACACCTTTTCACACCTCCTTCCAGAGGGAGAACTGACTTGAGAGGGACCAGTTATCCCTTCCAGAAAGAGGCCAGAAAACCACTGCCCCCCGACTGTGCCAGCTTTAGGTATGTAAGGGATTTAATAGCTGGCTGCTGGTTGTCTTCAGAGAGAAAATAAAGGAAAAGTTCCCTGCCACCAGGAATGCGAGGAATGGACACCAATGTCACCAGGAATGGACAGGACAGACCACAGATGGCACTGGTGCGGCCAGTGGGTGGTGGCCCCCAGACAGGGCAGCAGCCGCTGACGTCCCTCCTCCAAACCCCCAGGGTCACCTGCTCTGCCTGGGAAGCCGCCTCTGTACCTGAGCAGGTCTTGTCGAACCTTTAGAGACCAAGCCTGGGGAGCCGCCCGCCTGCATTCATTCAACAAACGTTTGCTGTTCGTCTCCTCTGTTCCAGCTTTGTTCTGAATGGGAGGAGCTCGAGGTGAGGCCCCTACACCGGGTCAGAGGCTTGGCCTGGGGAGCAGCAGAGACTTCCTCAACTGAAGGAAGGAAGGAACCAGAAAGGTAGGAAAACACAAAAGAAACCAGACCACAGGACTCTCCCCAGTATTACTTCAGGCCTCAGCTTGACAAATGGCTACATTTAATCAGCGCAGAGGAAGCCAGAAGGTTGAACAGCGTAAACAATCTGTGGAAATGTCCTAGTTTCTTCAGCAGCCAAACCCACACTGACGCTACTCTTCACATCCTATGTGTTCGGCTTTTCTGCACACGATTTAAACATTTCCCCACGTCTTTTCACATTCTCCCAGAGAATATTAAAAAGTTGATATAATGCAAAATGCTGCAAAGTGGAAAGTAAATGTGTATAAGCCAATGAGGCCAAATTCCATTTTGAAAAGTGAATTTTGTGCCACTGAAAGGCTGCCCCAGCCCCGAAGGATGCCCCTTTGTCACAGTCTAGGGTTTCGCAGGGTAGGAAGTTGGTCTTGGAAGGCGCAGCCCAGGGTCCTCCTCGTGTGCAACCTGTGACACTCTACCCACCACAGCCTCCCCCCAAATTCATCTAGAATACATTTACTCTGGCCCTCCAAGTCACCAAAGTCACCCACACTCTCCCTTTCATTTTCTGTCCTGAGGACCCCTCACACACTGCTGGCTTTATTAGAACTCAGCAAAGTCACACGTTTTCCTATTTCCCTACCCCTGCGGCCCGTTAGCTGCCCAGAGGTGCTTTAGTCAGTGCGGTAAGGAGCGAAACCCTCCCCTCCCCACAGACTGCCACTCAGTCACCATCAGGGGCCTGGTCCCCACCCTCACAGCCCACAGGGACAGAGGAGAGAAGTCAGGCCATCGTCCAGAAAACTGCCGGCATCGCTGAGCCCCTGGGCCTGCAGAGCTGGGATGCGAGCCCGGGGCGGTGAAAAGCAGGGGGGCAAATGAGTCACACAGGCAGCGATGTCACCCGCAGCCTGACAGCTCAGCAGAGGGTCAGGCCAGAAGGACTTGGATGAATGGCCTGCAGTGACAGCGTGGCATTCCAGGCTGGCCGGGCTTGGGGTTAGGGACCGGGCAGAGGCAGAAGAGCAAGGAACGAACAACCAACCACGTTAAAACCAGGAGGCCAGGAACTGGGGAGGCGCAGGAGGAGGCACGGTGGGAGACATGACAAGGGCAGAGGTCACAGCTTGGGTGGGTCCCAGGGCCACGGCTGTGTCACCTGGGCCTGGGACAGGGTCAGTGCGTGCATCTTACCTCTAAGACCACACCCACGTGGCATCGTTCCTGCCCTGTGCCAGGTGCTGTGCTGGGCTCTGATGCCATCAGGCTGAAAGGACCCCGTCTCCTGAGTCCCCGGCTGGCTGGGGGGCAGCTGTGCGAACAGACAATTCCGACTCAGCTGAGTGATCGGTGCCGCTGAGTGTGGTCCCCACTGTACGGCCGATGTCCAGCCAGGAAGAGCACTGGAAACGTATCTGTGGGCAAAGGAATGAGGAAGTGAGTGTCTTCATTTGAGCTGCTGTCCCAGAAGACCACAGACTAGGCCGCTTGAAGGTAAAGATCTATTGCTCACAGCTCTGGAGACCAGGATGCCGGCAGATTTGGTGTTTGGTGAGGACTCTCTTCCTGGTTTACAAAAGGCTATCTTCACACTTCGTTCTCACATGGGGAAGACGGGGAGCAAACCCTTCTTCTAGGGGCCCTAATCCCATGCCGGGACTTCCCCTTCGGGCCTGATGACCTCCCCGAGGCCCACCTCCTAATATTACCCGATCCGGGGTTAGGGCTTCAGCAGATGAATTTTGAGGGGACACGGACATGCAGCCCATTACAGCGAATGAGTGAGTGAATAATACGAGTGGGTGACAGAGAAGTAAGGAAGAGAGGCTGCTGAAGAAATAACAGAGGGGGAAGTGACCAAATCACGTGGCCATAAAGGGTCCGTATATTCCAAAACACTTGTCTATTTTTGCCTAGTTCCTAACAAATTGCAAACAATTGCTATCAAATTAAATGTTTTACTACACACTTTTTTCTTTCTGTCTGTCATGGAATGAAAAAAAAAACATTCATTAATATTTATCAAAATGATGAGGCCATGCTGACAGCAGTCAGGTTATCTGAAAGTCCTGAAACACAGAAGTTGCTGATTGGGCCGGGAACTCAGGAGGGAAAAGAGGAAACCTGCTCGGGACACCTGGGATCCAGGGCTGGAGGGGTGCTGGGAGAGGGACACAGAGCTGGCTGTGAGGGTGCCTCGAATGCGGTGGCTACAGATGCTGCCTCGTGTGTGTGTGTGTGTGTGTGTGTGTGTGTGTGTCAAACCAACAGAGATTCACTGAGTGGGCCTCCCAGGTTCTAGATTTCTCTGTGATGTCTAGAAATAAATAATATTCATCATTTTATTCACCATTCATCAAAATAAAATTTTATCATTATAAAGATAAAGGCCCATTTATGGTGAAAGACTGAAAACTTTCAGTAAAAATTAAGACACAGGAAAGGGTTGGAAAGAACAATGACCTTGCTCAAGATGGCATAGCTTTTAAGTACTAGCCTGAGGTTTGAAAGCCTGCAGGGGCCTCTCTATTTCATCTCTCTACCCCCATGTCCCCCTAATGGGCTATAAGCTACTGGGACCAAGGTTTGGGTTTTACTTGTGTCTGAATCCACTGTGCTCTCACAGAATCACTGTGTTCCGTTGCCACCTGCCCTGCCCACCTCCCACTGCCAGGAAGGTGGATGTCCTGGGGGAGACGGACACACCATAGAGAGGGCCTCCTTTTTACTGTTTAACAGTCCCCCGACCCCTGGCCTATTTTAAGTGCCAGTATGCCATGAAAACAGCAGATCCTTGTCGAACGGGTTTTGGTTCCTTGATTCTTTTGGGTTTACCATACTAAGCAAGGCTTGGCTCTTTTTGGCTTTAAACTACCTTTTAATGAGGCAATACAGACTACAAAATACCCCACATAACAGGGCTGCAGTTGTCTGGGGCACCCTGACCATCAGAACCATGCCTACTTCACAGGCAAGACCTGGATCATTCCAGGCCATGTCAGATTCCTAGATTGGAGTTCCATGTGTTTTTTAACTTTTTTCCCCTTTTACAATTCAGGAAATTCATTAATTCCTTCTCTTAATATCTTGACTGGGCCTTTTAAAATGCAGATATTCCTCAGCCAATGAAATGGAAAATCCTATCCAATTTGTGTTCTAATTTGCTACATAAAATTGACCGAAGATGTGAAGCAGCACCCCATGCTCTCCTTGAAGGCACTCCATGTTGGCAAAGGTTACTGACTGTGGCATTCTGAACACTCTTGGTAAAGGGACAGAGCTGCCAGAAGATGCTAAACCACAAAAGATGGCCTTCCATTGACACAAATAGATTCAGCCATCGGATCTGTGAGAGGAGATAAATCAGGCAAGTATTCTGGGGGATTTTTCAAAAAAGACCCAACGTGGGAAAAGTCGCTGGTTCCTCTTCCCCATTCGCAGTTGGAGGGAACCCAAAAAGAGGCTTGTGCTTCCTGGTGTCGCATCGTGAAATAATGCAAGTGAGAAGATGCAACTGCATGGCAAATTTATCAAAATAATTGCTACAGACAGATGATTTGACAGGCTCTGTTCAGACTTCCCCAGCAATCCAGCCCACAGTGGTCCATTTTGGAATCCTGCTGGCTCCGTCTTCTGGAGGGTCCCCTCTGATTATGTTTTTTCATCCTAAAAGTTTCCCCTGAGGAAGCACTGCTGTCTTGGCCAATCAAGGGTGGTTAACAACCATCGTAGAAGCTGCCTACAGGTTGACAGGCAAACCGGTCAAACATCTCATGTAATCTCTCAGGTAATTTGGTGTCAGAGCTTTAATAATTTCTATGAATGTCTTCATGCAAAGCTTCAAGAGTTACTTGCATTTTTGACAAAATGCAAAATCAAATAGGACCATTTAAAAGATCAATTATGCCATAAAGAACGGCCTCCCTTTCTGATTTCTGTGCTTTTATTATAATCAAATAATTTAAAAGGATTAGAAATGACAACACTAATCGCTAGTTGACTTCTATTTGTTCTAGAAACAGACACTAATTGTTTGTGTCAGTTTACCTTACTCTTCCCAGTGCTAAACTTTTCCATCAGGCGAAGCCCGCATCCCAAAGCCTGCGCCCCTGGCATGGTGTGAACGGGGGGCTGAGGCGAGAACAAAGCCGTGGATGAGGAGAGGGAGGCTGAGAGTGTATTAATTAGCTCTCCTGTACTACACTCTATTTTAATTAATCTGACAGATTTTTCAAAACTGGAATTGACTTTTCACCATTCCTGGACCATGTGAGCAGTTTTCCTGTCACTGAGCAGGTCAATTACATTCGACACTCTTAGCTGGATTGATCTCCTGTCCCACCGCAATGGCTGTGGTGCTCTGGCAGGGGACTGTCCTGCGTTCCCGGGCACCGTGCCCCTGTCAGAACCTTCTACCCAGAAGGTTGCCACCTATAAATGGTTGAGCTGAACCAAGCCCCTGCAACAGTAATCCAACCCACCTCAGCAGCGTTCAGAAAAGCATCTTCTAAGCACATCGCCTAAGGTCAAGAAATATGCTCCTTTGGAATAAGACAAGGATGTTCACTCTCGCCACTATTACTCAACATAGTTTTGGAATAAAAAACTATGTTGCCATGGCAATCAGAGAAGAAAAAGAAATAAAAGGAATACAAATTGGAAAAGAAGAAGTAAAACTGTCACTGTTTGCAGATGACACGATACTATACATAGAACATCCTAAAGATGCCACCAGAAAACTACTAGAGCTAATCAAGGAATTTGGTAAAGTTGTAGGATTCAAAATTAATGCACAGAAATCTCTTTCATTCCTATACGCTAACAACGAAAGATCAGAAAGAGAAATTAAGGAAACACTCCCATTCACCACTGCAACAAGAATTAACCTACCTAAGGAGGTAAAAGATCTGTACTCAGAAAACTATAAGACACTGTTGAAAGAAATCAAAGATGATACAGAGAGACATACCATGTTCTTGGATCGGAAGAATCAATACTGTGAAAATGGCTATACTACCCAAAGCAATCTACAGATTCAATGCAATCCCTATCAAATTACCAATGGCATTTTCCACAGAACTAGAACTAAAAAATCATAAAATATGTATGAACTTTTGACCTTTTGAAGAGCTTGCAGATTAGGACACCCTTTCCCCTTGGCTGAGATTCCCACGTGACCCAGAAGACCCAAGCTCCCTTGAATTCCCATCAGATCTCTGACTAGTGCAGCATCGGTGATGTGAATGAGCCTTAGGTGTGTCCAGGTGTTGGAGAAAACTGCTGCTGTATTTTGGGAACACCTGCCACTGAATGATGCTTCCAACGTGTACTCACTCAGGATTCGCCAATCAGGCAGGAGTGAGTTTTTGACTCAAATTCCTTAAAACCCTCAGTAAGATGGTTTCCTCTTCACCTTCTCTCTTCCAGCAGGTCCTGGCCAAGATCCATGACTCAGTCAGGAGTCCGGGTCCGTGTGGACCTGCTCCCCTAACCCCGTAGGCTCTGAACACCAGCCCAGCCCTGAGCCCGGGGCTGGCCTGTGTCCCGACCACCCTCACAGCTGCGGCACCTTTGGTAATGCTACCCGAGTTGGGGAGTTTTCGCTGACCCCCCTTCCTATCGTGAAAGTGGATTTGGGACCCTTAACTTTGAGGGGGATCTAGGCTTCTAGCCTGTAGGTATCTTGTATCGCCAGACAGGCCTCTGCCCCCTTCCTCTGCGATGAATACTCTCCAGCCCAGGAGAAACCTCAGAGCAGACATTAGTGCCCTTTCTCAAGTGAAGTCCTGGCAGCTGCCGCCCCATCTTATCTAGATTTGAGGGAGCGGGGATGAGACAGAACGCAGAGCCCATAGCAGCTGGCCTTCCCCACCCATTCCCGCCAGTTCCCAGATGCTCTGGAAATCCCAGTCACCTTCCCAACAGCCTTTCCCCTCCTTGTTGCCCCGACTGTTTCCCCTCCGTGTTGCCCTGACTGTTGATGCCTCTCGGTCCCTGGTTCCTCTGTCCCTCATCCAGCACCACTGACTCCACGGGTGTTTGTGTATTGACACCGCCTTCAAAAACAGCCCAAGTTTCTTACCGTCTCTGATTTCTGTCCTAGAGATGACATAAGGAAATATAACACTGATCACTCCATCTCACCCAAAGCAAGAACAACTTAAAGGATTTAGATACTGAGAAAAAAATGTGCCTGAGACAGTTACTTTCAGAAACACGCACAAGAGATTCTGAAGGCTCTCGGGACTCAGGTCCAGGACCGCAGGCCCCAGCCTGCTGGCTCGTGCTTGAAAGCATGGCTGCGTCTTCAAGACTGCCAACTTGAGCACAGGCCAATCTGCAACCAGACCCTAGGAAAAGGTACAGTCGATTAAAATGTATCATGTGGCACTCTGATTCACTCTTCTCTCAGTGAGATTTTTTTCTTAAAAACGCCCACAGTTGCATACATCGCCTGCCCCGACGACCCAGTGGTGTGCCCGGGCTGGCTTGGACAGACTCTCTAGAGTCTGTTGTTGAATTTTCAGGAATTTTGCACGCTGGCTGTTAAACAGAGCTGTTATTATATATTAAGTTCTATAAACTTATATAAATCATACTTTGAAAAAGGTAACAGGTTCCCAGAATAATTCACTTTCTAATTGCTCTAGTAGATTTTCTTACTGTCTACGCGCTTGAGGTTATTTATGCCAATTTTATCCGTACGGTGAAAATACTACACGTTGATTTGCTACGTGGTGGCAGTACTTACACCACAGAAATTGGCAAACACTCTAGATCAGGGCTTTTCCCCTTTGGAGAACTGGTTGTTAAGTAATTAACAGCACAGCACTGCCTACACCCGTGGCTCTACAATATTTCATGTTCAGTTAATCTTTGGGAAGGACTCAGAAACCCTGCTTCTTCACTGGTACTACTCATCAAATCTGTTGCCCATCCACATTTATCTGCTAACATTCATTCACTCCTATTCATGGGAAGTGAGAGTCTCATCTTTTTATTTTTTTCTTTAAAAAGATTCAACCCTGTACAGAATTATCCCATGTAATGGACCTTGTCTCCATACTGCAGTTATTAACATTGGGCAGAGGTTGTGTGTTTCTTGGCAGGGCTCATGTTCCCATGTATAAATCATGATAAAGTAGGTTTGCTCTGGAGGGTGGACTGATGTTTTCAATTTGGCCAGTGTAGGAACTGAGTTGGATTTAAACAAGGGCTCTTTTAAAAATTGAAGGCCGGTTGTAGAGACATGACAGAAATAACCTGGACACGTTTGCGAACTTTGCAGCCAGCGGAAATCAGCCCAGGGACAAAATGTACCCACCGTGCCAGAGAGGGTCCTCCCTTGAAGCCTGGCGGACCAGTCAGTCTGTGCTGTACACCCTTCTACGGCCAATGATGAGGGTACTTTATTCACTTGTTAGAAGGGGAGCTTGCAGTCCTTGTGTTGGGTCGGTGAACCTGGGCTCACACATCCTGCGGGGGATGGAGGCACATCGGCTGTCTCTGCAGTAAAGCTCTCCAGTTTCTCAGATTGTAAAAAAAAGAAAAATTATAAAATTTTTTAAAATGTACATAATCATTGTGTTTCTGCCAAGTAGCATACCCACTACTTGCTGATACAGGGGTATAGGCTTTATTTCATAGAAGGGTTAAAGAACTTAAGACAAGTCTAATAAACACCAGCATATCATTTTAAAAAAAATACATGAAAGCTTGACTTTAGAGTGTATAGATGACAAGGATTTGGGAGTTTGTGTTGAATGTGTATAGTGACTAACAAAGCTGCATGAACATTAGCATACATAATTGACATTTTATAATAAAAGTACAATTAGATAATCCATCAATTCTAACTTTTATTAGTTTGTAAATCTTCTGTGAATTCTCTCAAATTATTAATATTTCCTTCAAGTTTCAAAAAAAGAAAAGAAAAGAAGCGAAGCAAGGTGACCTGAGAATACGTGTAATCACCTCATTCAGAGACTTTGCATGACATGGACCACACTCCCTGCTCCGGTTTTAGGCAAATTTGCCGTCATTCCTCGGTCGCCCCATCCCACCCTCGGCAATGAATCTGCTCCCACCTCCCTCCCAACCCCTCCTTCCTCGGGTGGATCACAACTCACTTCTCCATGTCTTCTTCCTGACACTTTAGGGCTCCAAAAAAAAAAAAAAAAGTCACATCATGCCTGTTTTCTTACCCCTGGGGGAGGAGTGAACAGAACGGATCCTTCCGCCAAGATCTCCAGCCTGATCTGATTAAAGACCCCGCTGCTCCCTGTCAACATTCCCTGGTTTCCTGTAACTTTATCTCCTCATCTCAGTTTTTCTTCATTTATTACTTTTAAATGAATATTTATTGAGGATTTATTAGATGCCAGGAAGAAGGAATAGCATGCAGGAAGACACTTTTGGGGAACTGTATGAAATCTGACAGTAGTGAAGGAGGTCCTTTGGAAAAATGATGCCATTTCCCAAATCAGGATAAATAAGGATAGATAAGATAAGGATGGCTGAGACAAGGATGAAGGAGGTGGACAGGTTATCAGGGAATCTTGCTAATGTCGGCATTTTTCTTTAGGAAAGGAGAGCTTCTAACTGATCTTAACTCAGAATATATGTCTATGCATGTATACACGCACACATATTTAAGATCAGGAGAAATCAAAGCTCAGCGCATCTTTCTCTGCTGTCACAGGATGGCACTCTAGTTTGTGCCCTTGCTGGGAAAATGCTGGTGTTAAGTCACCCTTCCACTGTCTCTTCAGTTCTGTCTTTCATTTAACTCAAAGAGCTCTCTAAAATTTTCTGAACTAAATATTTAGTTCTGAGTGGACCCAAACAATACTCTTACACACTTTTCTTCTTACTGCTTTTCCATAGACTAGTGAGTTCTGTCAGTCTGGGTGTGTGTGCGTGTGTGCACGGGCGTGTGAATAACAGTCCAGGTGACAGGAACTAGCCTTCAGTATTGTTAAAAACTGTTGAATTCAGGGTGTCACTCCCTGTCATGGCTGCTGGGTCACAGCAGGCTTGGTCACGTGACCGCTTTTGGCCAATGACGTGTGAGCACAAGCCACTCCTAGGCAGATGCTGTTAGAACCAGGGCTGCTTGGCAGTGATTTCCTTTTTTACTTCTGCCAGGAGACCAGCGGCCTCCCAGACATGGGCTGCTCTCTCAGGCTGGGTCCCGTAGTGAAGACAATCTGGAGAAAACCACACTAGACCCATGATGTTTGTTGTAAACCACTGATATTTGGAGATTTTTATTTTTTAACTTTTTCCTTTGTGCCACTTAGCCTATCCTGATGGGCTAATATGCTTAATTTTCTGCTTGGCGTTTCAGGCAAGCCCATAGGGAATTATGATTTTTACTCCATCCTGGGGGATTTGTCTCAAACCTATTTGCTGCTAAAGTGAAAGATGATTCCTAGTATCTGTAATGTTGACAACATTTAGTTGCCTCAGGTCTAAGAGAACTGGACGCAGTGATGCTTCTATTGGGATATATGTGGATAAATATGTAATTATTAGGTGTCTAGAGAGTGAATAAAACACAACAAGTTACCTTGGTAAATAATGAGAAATAACACAAAAGAAGTCAGGAAACAGTAAATAAGTGCCTTTTAAGTGGTAAGTTATATCTGCATCCACCCAAGCTAATCAGGTTCAGTTTTGTTTGAAAACTTCAGTCTCATAAAAAATTATTTTTTATTAAAACAATCATTAAAATTTATACTAGCTGCTCTTAGTATGTTTCTCTTATTGGATGTGAACATTCCTTTCTACTTGACCTCAACCCATCAACCTAAGTAGTTCACAGACAAACCCCTTGTGCCCCACACATTAAACAACATTTCCCCTGGTTTTCACCGGAGCTCCTTTAACAAAGATTCTGAGGCTGCCCCCTACTTCTTCAGATATTTTTCTTATTTTTTAATTAGCAAAAAATTTAATGGAGTCATGCTTGTAAAAAAAAGTCAAGTTATGCAGAATCATACTGAGTTAAATGATGGATTCCTTTCACAGCCCCTCCCAAACCCACCTGCCTTTTCAAAAATAACCACTGAAAACAGTTGGTACGTATGATTTATATCTTTATGTCAAAATTCATGAGTGAATATTTTGCACATGCAAGTTTGCTCTTATTAAATATTCCTCATATTGTTCTGCAGCATGTTTCCCCCTCTGTCAATGTATCTTTCACCTTTTACAGTGTTATTTTTTTATGTGATGATTTTTGATGCCTGCATAGTATTCCATAGAATGGATGTACCATAAGTCATTTCACCATTATCCAACTCATGAGCACTTAAACTGGCTCCAGTTCTTGGCTATACAGATAAGGCTGCAGTGAGTACCTGTGTGCTTTTAGCTTTATGTAATTGTCCTAATATTTCTACAGGATGTCTCTACAAGGGACTTGCTCTCAAGGATATGCACACTGTAAACTGTGATAACTGCTGCTATATTGCCCTCCAAAAATGCTCTAGCAACATTTACTCACTAAACCACAGTGAATGTGTATGAGTGTGCCTACTCTCCCTACCATTGATCTTACTCCATGTGACATTAATATGAATTAGCAAAATATAGAATCTCTTTTCTGTTATAATTTGCAATATACTCCCTACTACTTTTTTATGTAAGTTGCTCACATTTTTTTAAAATTAATTATTTATTTATTTATTATTTATGGGTGTGTTGGGTCTTCGTTTCTGTGTGAGGGCTTTCTCTAGTTGCGGCAAGTGGGGGCCACTCCTCATCGCGGTGCGCGGGCCTCTCATTATCGTGGCCTCTCTTGTTGCGGAGCACAGGCTCCAGAAGCGCAGGCTCAGTAATTGCGGCTCATGGGCCTAGTTGCTCCGCGGCATATGGGATCTTCCCAGACCGGGGCGTGAACCCGAGTCCCCTGCATTGGCAGGCAGACTCTCAACCACTGCGCCACCAGGGAAGCCCCGTTGCTCACATTTTTTAAGGTGTACAATGTGATGAGTTAATATATGTATACACTATGAAATGATTACCACAATCAAGTTAACTAACACATCCATCAGTTCACATAGTTACTTGCTTGGGGGTGATGGGGGCTAAGAACACCTAAGATTTACTCTCTTAGCAAATTGCAAGTATACAATGCAGTATTACTAACTATATTCACCATGCTGTACATTAGATCCCCAGAACTTATTCATCTTCTAGCTGAAATTTTGTATTTTTTGACCATTATCTCCCAATTTCCCCCATCCCCCATCCCCTGGCAATCACTAATCTACTCTGTGATATGCTCTATGATTGAATTAAGAATAGGCTCACATGTTTATGCATATTTATATTGGTCTCCCACTTGGAAATATTCCTGCTTTCTTTTCCTTTCTTTTTTTCTTTTCTTTTCATCTTTTTTCTCTTTTTCTTTTACTACCTTTTGTCAAATTTATTACAATCTATCCCTTTGTTTTAGCTTTTTTTACCTTTAATCTTTTAATTTTTCAAGGTCATGTTACTCTGTGTGTCTTTCCTGTATATAGCATATCACAATTTTTTTTTTTCTTTTTTTCCAATCTGCTCTTTGTCCTTTAATGTGCAAAATCAATGCATGCTCATGTATTGTGTTAATTGATATATTTGATTTCCTGACTGTTTCTTGTCTTCCATGCTTTAGCTAGATGAATTAAGTTTTCTTTTTTCCTACTTATTTGAGCTAATGCTTTGGAATTTATATATATTATATCTATTCTTCTAATATTACACTTAAATATGTCTTTATATTAATGCTGACAATTTTTAACTATAATTTATCTCTTTCCCCAAATAAGGCAACTTATCTTTCTCCCTATATCTTAAGTTTAAATGAAAGTACCTATATTTTTTCAGAATTATCCTCATTCTACTTTCTGAGTCATTAATTATTAATAATTGCTTGAAAATTTTTCAATCACATTACCAAAAATATACTAAAATAAGTTATAAAATGCTTTATAGTACTTTTGCTCATTACTGCTTCTTTTATCTCATATATTTGTATTTACCAAATTCATGTTTTTATTTTGTTGGAGTGCATCCTTGAGAATCCTTAAGAGAGAGTAGTAAATGTTTTGAATGCTTGCAAGAGTAAAAATGCATTTATTTTGGTTTTGGTTTTAGTTTGAATAATAATTTAGATAGACAGAGAATTCTTGGTTCAAAATGGCCTTTTGAAGACACTGTTCCACTATTTTTTTTTTTTTGTATCCCTTGTTGCAAGCTAGAATTCTAATACCAGTCTTATTTCTTTTGTTGATAACTTTTTGTCTATTTTCTCTTTCTCTGTCAGTTTTTAGTATTTTCTCATTTTCCTTGCATATCAGTTAGGGTTCTGTCAGGAAACCAGGTTATTTTCTAAGCATTTCAAGTGTGAAGGGATTTAATGCAGAAGATTGAAGGCTCTAACCCACTGAGAGAGACAGGATGAGCAGGACTGCCAAGGCTTTGGGCATTCAGGTAGGACAGCAATTGCAGAACTGCTGCCTCATGACCATGACTCCCCATAACATGATGTGTGTGCTTCCAGAAGCCCCCATGTTCTGTCTGCCAGAACCCGCACTCCAGCCCATAGCTGCTGCTGGAGACAAGTTTTGCTTCTCATCAGCAACCTCAAACTACACTCTGGCATCAAACTGAAATCTGCTGACAAGGGAGTCTCCTAAACCTAGATCCAAGAATTCTAGCTCCCTCAGTGCAGGAGAGAGCTGAAAAGAACCAGAGTGATACTAAGAGTCAAGGAAGAATATCTGGCACATCCTGCAATTCAAAAAGTTCACCAAGACATCTAGGTGAGTTGTATTTTATTATTTCTGCTTAGTATATAACAGGATCTAAGAAATTCCTCACTTCCAGAAATTTTCTTTTAATGTTTGCTCATTTTCTCTCCATTCTTTTTTCCTGCTAGAACTCCTGTTAGACAGATGCTGGACTTCTGGATCTGGGTACCTATTTTGGAGCATTTAACTTTTCCCTTGTATCCTCTAACTCTTTAACCTGTTGCAGTGTGGCATGAGAAAATCCCTTGACTGGGTCTTCCATCTCACTAATTTTATCTCCAGCCATGTCTGCTCTGTTATTTAGCCAGACTGTTGAGGTTTTCTTTTTGTTTCCTTTGTTGGTTTACACTGATAATACCATTTTTTATTTCTAAAATTCTAATTTTTCTTTTGAATTATAATGTTTTTAATTTTTGTGGGTATATGTCACCTAAAATAAGGATAGTGAGAACCCTCAGAAGATGATATTCAAATCTCTGTTTTTTATGTTAACTTAGTCTTCTTTGAACTTTTCTGGAGTGTTCGTTTAGTGCCTCTATTTAATATGTGGAATTCTGTTTATTCTGTGTTTGAAATTGTGTTTATTTCTATAGATAGAAGCCTAAATTGATTGGTATTGGAGGTTAGCATACTATGCCTCAGTCCACATGAAAATCCCCATTCTGCATGTGGTTGGTGCAGCTTTTGATTACAGCAGCCCTCATTCCTGGGTTTATGCAAGGAAAGTATGCCTTTGTTTAGGATGTGCAGGTAGCTGGCGTTCTTGGCTTGGGAGCTTTCTATCTTAGTGAACTGGTATCAGTCATCTAAAGCAACCTCACCATTCTTCAGCCCCCAAAGCTCCTCCACTCCGGAGGTGTCCAAGAGTGAATTGGTATGAAGTTCTGCTTCCATGGCTCTCCTCTTGGGAGAGAAGACAGCTGTGGGACCGGGAAATTATTGCAGCAGTGCCACACTCCTGAATTTAATTACTTAGCAAAAAGCCAAGGCCCCATCCTCCTCCCTGCCCCTGCTGTCTCTGACCAGTTGCGTGATTCTTGGTTTCTTCAGGCAAAAAAAATCACTTTTTAAAGGATCCTACGTTTACCTCTCAGAGGTTGCTGTTTCCTCTTCTCTGTTATTCTTTGACATCTATCTCTCTTCTACTTTATATTGTCCAGAATTTTTTCAGTACCTTTGCCTGCTGATGACACTTTTCATAGCATCCCAACATTGCTTTAAATTTAGCCTTACTTTTATGTTTCTTACATTAGTGCATTGAAAGTGAGATAGGAGGGGGGTGAAGATATATTCAGAATAGCAGAATGGGCTGGAAGAGCTCCTCTTTCTTTGATCTTTTTAAAAATCTTATACTTTATGTAAAACATTATCTTCACATATTGCAAATTTATTGATTGGTAAGTTCAGAGCTGACCTTCTTCCAAAGGATTTGGAAGTAGCTTATATTTCCCAACATCCATTAAAACCAAGCATAAGATAACTGAACAGAGACTATTTCAAGGAAGCAAGATTGGAATTAAATCACTCAGTCAATGCATTTTGCTGTATGTTTTCTAAAGATAAGATGTAAATTGGGTTATTCAGTTTACATTTGAATGTATGCATTCAGAAAATGTAAATAATATCACATTGTAAGGGTCTACTTCAATCTATGTATATGGATTCTTTAACTTACAAAATCAGTGTTTTCTTAACTATAATACCTTGAATCAAGTGATTAGATGCCAGTGCTAATCTGGTCAAGGTGATACTGAGTGTGTTAATCTTTTCTATGGTCATCCATGTTCAAAACCAAACAATGGTATCCATCTTGCTGTTACTTACAAATTAATTGAGAAAAGCTTCTATTGAGAGCCTACAATATGTCTGGTTCTTTGCTAATCACTTTCAAGTGGAATATCATTTAATAAGCCCCATATGCTCACCAGACAAACACTACTGTGCCGATTTTACTGATAAAGAAATTGAGGCTCAGCTGGTAGCAGAGTTGGGATTTACATCAAGGTCTTCTGACACCAATCACCCACTCCTTGTGGCTAGATTCTTGAAATGACCTATGTGAGGGAAAAAAACCTTTAGACAAATATTTTGCTCAAAGATGTTGATTTTTATGAATGATAATTATTGGTACTGAGCTTCCCACAGTAATTCTGCTGCTTTCAGGACCCAGAGTAGGTTGAGTTGATTACATGTGATGAACTGTTCTTCTCAGTTAAATTATACCAACTGCTTTATAAAAAATGTCCCAATGCTTGGTGGGTAGGAAGTGATCTAGTGAAAAACATTCTATAATTAGCCACAAAAATCAGATTGAATTGGGGCAGAAGCAAGTAAATTTACTTTTGCCTATTTCATTCTAGCTGAGCGGGGGTTCTGACATTGTCGTTCAGCAAATAAGGGTGAGTTCTCAGACGATGCGGACTTTATTAACACTGTTCTTGTTGCTTTCACTAAAAATGGACCAGAATTCCCCAGTGGTGAGACAATAACCTTGGGAAAGGAGAAGTTTCACAGGTTCAAGCCTTTGCTGTGGGCTCCGTAGGGATCTCGCCTTGTGCTTGCACAGTCAGAAGAGTGTTGGCAAGAGACTGCCCCAGACTCACACTCCCCAAGGTCCCCCGCACAGCCGGCGGTCGGCATGGACATTATTCTCCAGCGCCAACTGGAGGGCTGCTATGCGTGAGGCCAGAATATAACCAAAATAATTAAAATTCAGTTTTATTACCAAATAGAAAACAAATCAAAAGAATGGGGACAGAAATAAGGCCAAAATATATTAGTGACGATAACTGAAACTGACTCTAATTTTTTATTTAACGGCTTGAAGGTGAGTAAACATGTATCACACACAGCACAGCTTTGCTTATGCCTGCCCGTCAAACCAAATGATAGAGACATTTGTAAAGAGTCAGACAGTGAAATGCTAACAAAAAGAAAAGTAAATGCAGCACTAGGCTTAACAGAAAAGTATAATTCAAACCAGAAAGATTTAAATAGGACAAAGGAGTGTGTATTTGATATTGATAAGAACTAAAATCACCTGAGAAGGAATAGCAGCCATCATCCTAGAATCAGTGAACAGCATAAATCAAACTATCAAACTATTTTTATAATTATGAATAAAAATATGAATTAATGAAACCACAGTCATAGAGGGAAGATTTAATCTGCTTTCTCCAACACTGGAAAATCAAATAGACAAAAAAATGTGAGCCTATAGAGGATTTAATTGACAAGATTAACAAGTTCAATCACACACAAACACCTAACATGAGCATGTATGGAGCTAGAGTTACTGCTTTATAATTATTATAAATGTGTTTCTATGTGTATGAAAGTGTATAGGCACACACACACACACACACATTCACTCACTCACAGTTTTATCCTACAGATAAAGATTTTTACTTTGTTTCAAATATCCATTAAATATGCACAAAATTACCCACATGACAGGCCATACACAAAATCACAGAAGAAAACCTAAATAAACTTTAATAGATTTCAAAGTGCAGAATCCTTATAAGCAAAAATTTAATAATGTTAGAAATAAATAACTAGAGAATAGTAAGAGAGCTTTCCTAAATATCTCAGATCTAAGACATATAACTCCTCTAAAGAGAAGACAAACGTGTATTTGCTGAAAATATTATGTGCACTTAGAAAACCCAAAAGAATCAACGGGGAAACATAATGAAAATTTAGAAATGTGCAAAGCAAACATATAAGCACGAATAGGCTTCTAAATATCAGCAAAGACCAGTTAGAAGGTACTTAGGAATTTACATCCCTCTCACATTAGAAAGCAAAACCAGAAAAAAAAGAGGAATTTAAGATTACACCTGTAAGGAATGCATTGATACCATAAGAAGAAAATGTTATAATATTTCTAGAATGACATAAATAGAAATCCTTGCTCCTAGTTGTGAAGAGTATACATATTACAGGTGCCAAGGTGCAATCCCTATTAACATCTCAGTGGGGTTTTATTTAGCTTGAAAACAATTATACTAAAAATCATCTGGAAGACTAAATTGTAAAGAAACATGTCAAGATGCCCACTATCCCCATTTCTGTTCCAAATGGTACCAAACATTCTCGCCAATGCAGCTGGCAAGACAAAGAAAAGCTGAAAGATTCCCTGGAAAGGAAGAAACAAACCTATTGTTTTTGAAAATGATAAAAATAAATAAAATAATAAATAATTGTGTATGTCAATCACCCAGAAGAATTTTAAGATTAATTAATGAATTAATAAGTGACCCTCAAACTTTTTCTAGGTAGAAAGTTAATATACAAAAGTCATCCTATACAGTTATATAGTCCCATTAGGTAAAAACTGAAAATGATAAAGGTATCATTTGCAATATTATTTTAAAAATTGAGGACATAGAAATACTGTGCATCAGATGGGAGGTGAATAATGAAGACTAACTGTTTGGTCTTAGCATCACATTCTGACCAACTGAGCTAACAGGACGCTCGAAGACATAAAGTTTGTGAATTGGATGATACAATATTGTAAAGACCAGTAGACTATGAGTGGGATTCCAGTGGTTCCAAAGAAGCTCTCTTTGTGGACTGACTGTAAAGCTGATTTAAAAATTCATATGGAAATTCAAAGTGGTCATCTTACAAAAGAAGAACAAGTGAGAAGAATTGCTTTCCCTGAAATTAAAACTTGTTAGAATGATGTATTAATTAAGATGGTAGGTGTTGGTAAAGTGATTTAGACCAAAAGAGCTGAACTAAAGGTCTGAAACCAACCCATATATATATATGATGATTTATGACAAAGGTCTAATTGCAAAACAAAGCGTAAACTTTCAAAAACAATGCTGAGAAAATTGGGTATCCATACTGAAAAAGTTTGATTGGATCACTAACTCACCCTATACACAAAATTCTATTCCAAAGGATTATAGACTTAAATGAAAAAGGCAAAAGAATATAGTGTTTAGAAGACATTGTAGAAAAACTCCTTCATGACTTATGGGTAGAAAAAGATTTCTTAGACAGGACACATACAACACTCCAAAAGGATTTGATTGAGACCTTTTAATACCTGAAGAATAAGAGCATCTTTTCATCAATAGACACCATCAAGCATAGGAGACTTTTACTGGGGGCAATCCAGATTTCCAGCAACAGTGGAATAGATACATATATTATAGGATATTAATTCTATGGAATATTACATAGCAATGAACGCAGCTGAACTAAAATTATACATAAAAATATGGATGAGTTTTAAAAATGAAACATTGAACAAGAAAAAGCCATATACTAAAGAATGTAAAAGTCCTTTTATATAAAGTTAATTCACATAAAGTTTAAAAATGTGCAAAATGACATTACATTACTTAGTTAAAAATAATAAAGCAAAGCAGGGCTGCGATTGCCCTAAGAGTCAGGCCAGTGCTTCCTTGCAGGGACCAGTGTGGAAGGATGAGGTCAAAGCATGCCGGGACTCTCAGGGGGCCTCCAATGTTCTATTTCTTTCTTTTTTTTTTTTTTTCAATGTTCTATTTCTTGATGCAGGTGGTAGTTACACAAATACTCAGCTTTTAGTAATTTGTGAAGTTCTTCATCTGTTTTATGCACTTTTTAATATGTATGTTATATTTGATAACAAAGCTTCTTAAGAAAATGAGAGTTTTTAGAACAGAATAAATTTGTCACAATGAGAGTAGTGGGTAAGCTCTTGCCCTCCCGTAGCTGACTGTGCAGAACAGTCTTCAATCACGAAGCCAGCATCCAGGGACAGTGGCCATGGGACAGAACCAGTCACTTTGCAGCCCATAAGAAACACCAGCCCTTCAGAGGTGCTGTCTTTTCAAACCAGTGAGGGATAGATTGCGCATTTAATAAATGGTGCCAGCAAAACTGGCTGGCAAAATAGACAAAATGTTGACCTGAAAACTCCTCTCACATCACATAGTAAAACAAACACTAGAGGGAAAAATAAGTTAAATATAAAAATCAAGTATTATATTATATGCTTCGACCTTTGGATGTAGGAAGTATTTCTAATTAAAAATGCAAAGGAGAAAACAGTATAGTAAAAACATCAATAAAAGAATCATTTGAGGTCTTGAAACTGATGTCAGAATTACTGATGTCAAAACTTTAGGGAATTCCCTGGTGGTCCAGTGGATAGGACTTAACGAGTTCACTGCTGGGGGCCCAGGTTCAATCCCTGGTTGGTTGGGGAACTAAGATCCCGCAAGCTGCACAGCGTGGCAAATAAATAAATAAATAGAAAAATATATATTTTTTAAATTCCAATACGAAAATGAAAAAGCATGTATCAAACTAGGAAAACTATATTTCAAACCAGTATGATGCATAAAGATCAACATCCCTAATACACAAAGTGCATATATGTTGATTAAAAAAGTGTGAAGACTCAAGCATACAGCCAGAATATTTACAAAATATAAATACCGATGGATAGTGGCTATTAAAAGGTTCAGCCTTGTAAGTAATCAAATAATTAAGGATAGAAAAAGAAGATCCCATTTGTCACCTACCAAATTGAGAGGAATTTTAAAATACTTATTTTTAATTACCAGCAAGGGTAAGGTTGGGTAGAATTGTCATCATGCTGACAACATGTCCATCAGGGAAAGTGATTTGCCAATGAGTATCAAGGACCATGAATCTATATCTCCTCTTTTCCCTGGTAATTCTCCTCCTGGAAGTCTGTTCCAAGGAAATAATAAGAAATGTGGACAAAGATTAATGCATAAATGTGTTGCCCGCTGTGTAATTTGTGATGGCAATATTGGACCAGCACTAAGGGAATAAACTCTGCTTCACCCCCAGGGTCCACTCTTCAACCCCCCAGAATCCTCTTCATAAAGAGATTTTAATACCTTGGGAAAACTCATGGGTAATATGAACAAGGGCAGATCCAGATTTGGGGGGCACTGAAAACTACACAACTTGTGTGGCCTCTTTTCAAGAGAGAATATAAATCAGCCATCCAGGAAGGAGCCCCACGCAGGTCAGAGGCCCTGAGACTTAAGCTTCTTTTGATTCATAGAAATCCTTCTCTGAATATTAAATTATGAAGCTCTTAAAAAATACAAAAATATATGTGCAATAAAAAGGGACTAAATTAAATGCAAAATATTAACTTTGGGTATTGACATCATGGTCGATATAGAACTTCTTCTCTTTATGATACATTATTTTTAAAAAACCAAAACGCATTTTAAGTAAGGAAGTAAAATGGGCAAGGAGAGGGAAATGGGAAATTCCAGGCAGAAAAGACAGAGTGAGCCAAGGCGTGGAGACCCAGATGGCTCTGGCAGAGGCAGCCATGGGGTCCTGGGGGTATCTGCTCTAGAAAAGCCCCGGGGCTGGCTGGGAAGGCAGGCTGGGGGCCAGGCTGGGGACTTTCCACCACCCACAGGAGACACAGATGCAGAACTGTTGAAACGCGCAAACAGTCCGCTTCCCCAACTCATTTTCTGTGTTCCTTCCATCACTGGAGACTTGGGGCTGGTTTAACGTAACAACTTGGTGGGCTGCTGGCACAGTAAGCACTTAGTCATCAGTAACACCTTATCAGATACTAGTTTTTCCAAATTCCCAGCTCCAAGTCTTCGCTGAACGTAGGAATATTTTTCAGCCTGACAATTCAATAGGATGGATGACCCCCAGGGAAAGTTTTGAAGGGGGTAAGAGAGGAAAAATTCCAGATCATGTGGGATCGCCCCTCAATTCTGGGTGGGATTCCAACAGGGGAAGGGCCGCTGATCACAGCAGGGGGAGAGCTCGAGGGTTCCCAGGTTCTGGGGAGGGGAGACCCTCATGATAACACACAGACCTCCTACCATGATCTGGGGACCTTCTGGTGGGAACGTGTGAGCGTCCCCTCTATCCACGTGCTCTGGTCCTCAACACGCCCCTGTGGAAAGTCTGTCCTGAGGGAGGAGGAGGAAGAGGATGAAAGGAGGCACATCAAACAGTCCTCCAGGCCGAGGAGGCGAGGCCCCATCCACAGCGAGGCAACATGCATATTCCAATGCGCTATGTGACTGAGTTACTAATTCAGAGATCAGGTTATGCGAAGATTTCCGTCAGCCACCTTATGCAAGGAGGGAGGATATGAGAAGGAAAGACGCTTCTCAGCAAAGGTAGCTCGTGATTGCTGAGGGACAGAGGATGCCCATCTCTTACCTATAAAACTAAGGGCTCATTAGATTTTCTGTAAGGTTTCCGCAATTCTAAAATGTTAACAATCATCAAAGGAACATTGGCAGGTACCCATCACCTTCCTTTCAGGGCCAGTTTGGGGAACATGAGATGCCTACAGGAGGCTTAAGAAATTAGAAGAGGATGCAGAGGATGAATCATTTCCAGAGAAATAAATCTTTCTCCTCATCACTTACCCCAAAGAAATCTAATTAGTTTTTACTCCACCATAATCTTTACTATTCAAAAGGAAAAATAGAAAAAAAATTAATTTTATCAGCAAAATTTACTAGAGTAATAGGACCGAGAACTCCACATAAAATGTTAGCATTAAATATTAAAATATATTAATAAAATACTAGATTATTAAAGCCTAATCCTTAACATAACACATTCATTGGGGGGAATTGTGTCCGTTTAAACGTAAAAGAGAAAATGGAGGGCAATAGTGACCCTTACAAAACAGGATGACGATGGCCACCAGCTTGAGATTCAGCTCAGTAGGAATCAAAGAAGGGTCTCCGCCAGCCAGGTCCCGGCAGCCACAGATGGCACAGGCAAGGGCCTGGAGAGAAGAGCTGCAGGGAGTAGTGAAGGGTAGTGAAGCCCCAGGGCAGCAACGATGGGGAACCCGTCCCACCTGGCCTGAAGGACCAGACTGCCGAGGGCTCTGGCTATGAGAGAAGGATTCCAGGAAATACAGCCGCTGCCCGGCCCGCAGGCTCTCAGGGGGAGCGCAGGGGACTCACCACCTTGGCCCTGCCCTCCTCCTCCAGAGCTCCCACTGGCCCCCTGTTGGCCACACCACCTGGAAGCCCGGAGGATTCAGGTTGAGGATGCCAGGCTGCTCCAAGAGCGCAGAGCAGGGTGGGAGCGGGGAGGGGGTGGGGCGGAAGGGAACCAACCTGCTTGGTTTCATCCCTCTCCCTTCTGCAACCTCCACACCTGCTCCCCCGTGGATGGCAAGCTGATCTTCTTTGCTTTTTCCAGGGCTACGTACAATGATGCGTGTCGGAGCTGGAGGTAGCCGGAAAGAGTGTAGTGCACCTGAACTCATAAACTTCACTGGACAGAGGTGCCAGGAAACAGGACGAGCCTCCCAGTACGGGTCAGTCGCAGGATTGCCACTGGCTTCCCTGATGGTGGCAAACCTGCCTTAGCCACGGTCCTGTCCTCCCATGGAAACCAGGGGGAGGTGACTCTGCTCTGCAGTGGGAGAAGGGCAAAGTCCTGTTCCGGTGCCGGCACTGCCACCAGAGCCCCATGGCCCTGGGCAAAGCCCTTCTTTCTGGCTCTGTGATCTCATCTGAAGAGTAGGGTCCTAACCCGGGTGATTTCTGAGGCCCTGTTTGTTCTCTGTCTTTCTTTACATGAGGTATGCACAGTGCTGCATCCTCGTGGACACGGACACACGTACCTGCAGCACACACGTGCACACGCTTGGGGTCTGTGTCTTCAACGAAGGTGCACCTCAGCAATTCTCAACCAGGGGCAACTTTGTCCCCCATCCCCACCCTGGGGGACATTGGGCAATGTTTGGGGACAAGTTTGTTCTGAGTCAGGTGATGTTACTGGCATCTAGTGGGTAGAGGCCAGGGGTGCTGCTGAACTTTCTGCATGTCACAGGACGGCCCCTGCCACACAGAAATTATCCGATCCCAAATGCCAGTAGTTCCAAGGCTGAGAATCGCTGACTATCTATGGAAGTATTTTTGACTTATACTTTTCTCAAAACTAGAGTGATATATTCTTAATATAAAAAATAGGATTCATGATTTAGCAAGTGTATCCACCTGCTAGAGCTGCCATTACAAAGTATCACACACTGGGTGGCTTTAACAACAGAAATTTACTTTCTCACCGTTCTGGGGGCTGGAAGTCCAAGATCAAGGCGTTGGCAGAGCTGGCTTCTCCTGAGTTCTCTCTCCTTGGCATGTAGGTGGCCGCCTTCCCACTGTGTTCTCACGTGGTCTTCCCTCTGCACCTGCATCCCTGGTGTCTCTTCCTCTTCTTACAATAACACTAGTCATCTTGGATTAGAGCTTCCTATGGTCTCATTTTACCTAAGTTATTTCTTTAAAGGCTCATTCATTGTACAGTCACATTCTGAGATACTGGGGATTAGGGTTTCAACCTATGGCTTTTGGGGACTAAGTGGGGGCACAGTTCAGTTTCTACCAGCAAACAGCATTAGGAGAATCAATAAGAAGAGGTGAAACTCAGCCAGGGGGCCTTGAGTGGAGTGGTGACTGAGGCAACGCCAATGACGGGAACAAACAGATGGACGGATGGATGGACAGATGGATGGCTGCTGTGCCCAGCAACGTGCCAGGCAGAGGGAGGTCCGTAAACACTTGTCCACCATGACATCTTCTCTGCCATGCTCAGGTCCCCTCCGTATGTTTTTATGTGCATGTGTATCCCTCTTCAGGAGACCCCATGGGATGAAAAAAAACTTATAAACATCTACTTTCCAAGTGTTACTGTTTCCAAAAGGACTCATCATAGACAATTCACCCCTTACCTCTCAAATCTATCGGAAACACAATCAATTTATAACATTGTTTTTCTTCCGGAAACATGCCCTTTGCAGAAAGGGAGATTCACATCTGCTGGGTTCGTGCAGTTGGGTTGCAAAACTGAATTAATTAAATGAAGAGCTTTAGAATCAAGAGAAGAAGTGATCTATGAATTCAAAATGTAGTAAATGTAAAAATTTGCCATGATTTTAAAAGGTATACTTTTAAAAGATGCATTTATTTATTTATTTTTTACATCTTCATTGGAGTATAATTGCTTTACAATGGTGTGTTACTTTCTGCTTTATAACAAAGTGAATCAGCTATACATATGCATACATCCCCATATCCCCTTCCTCTGCGTCTCCCTCCCACCCTCCCTATCCCACCCCCCTAGGAGGTCACAAAGCACGGAGCTGATCTCCCTGTGCTATGCGGGTGCTTCCCACTAGCTATCTATTTTACATTTGGTAGTGTGTATATGTCCATGCCACTCTCTCACTTCGTCCCAGCTTCCCCTTTCCCCGCCACCACTGTGGCCTCAAGTCCATTGTCTACGTCTGTGTGGGCAGGACAGGAATAAAAGATGCATTTAAAAGATGTTTATTTTCAAAGATATATTAAAATGGATAGTGATGGAACAAATATTTTAGATGACATCCTTAGTAATATTATGAGTTTAATAACAAAATAAAGAATCACACACCTTGAAGGCTGTGTCACAAACATTGTGTTACAGACCAAATATTGCAGCTAGTTTTTAACACATTTGCCCTTGGTACACAAAACCAATAATACACATCTTAATGCTGCCAGCCCAACATTTATGGCAGATGTAAAAAATTGTATTTAAATTAGAAATGCTAAAATTAATATTTATTGACTCCGTGTTTCATTATCATTAGAAATTAGTTCATTCTTCGGTAAACAGTTTATAGCAAGATATAAATATGTTCCATTGACCTATTAACTAGCCCAATATATTATGGAGTTATTGACAGCAGCAGTAACATTTTCTAACGGCTGTTAAACCTTTTAACATACTTGATACCCCTCTCTCCCTGTGATACCCAGGAATTAAGTGTGGGTTTTTCTTTTTTAGGATAATCTGTGCTGATATTAAATTCTTCCAAGATTTTAATATATTGTGTCAGTTTATGGGTCATAAAATAACCCTGGAGCTTACAAAAATTTAAACGACAATATTATTTTTTTTAAAAAAAGGGCATGTAAATTTTAGTACAGTAAGAATGATGATATAAACCACCGGAACACATAAAAAAAGTTCCCCAAACTGTATTAAAGGACTATTTAGGGTCTTAGTTAAACACATAGAACCAACACACTGGCCGTGTAGGTAGGGCAGTGTGTGTGAGGAACTTAGGACAATCAAGGTGGCATAGTTCAACTCAGAAAAATCCACGCAAGGAATGGGTGGCCGGGTACACACCAGGGTCTGGCGTGTGCCATCCGATACTTTTCTGCGTGGCCCACAGGACAGTCCAGCAGACCGTTCTTCTCCACATCAGAGCCCAGCTGAAGCAAGGGAGAACTGGCTTACAGTGGGTTCAACAGAGGTCTCTCTGCAAAGGGTCCCCTCCAGATGCCATCGTCCAGCCAGCTGCCAGGCAGGGGACCCCAGGACACCTAGGTCTGTTCGGAGCCCTCGGTCCATCACGCCTCCAGGCAGCCCCAGGCAGAGACATTTTCCCAGGCCTCTGGGAAAAAGCTCCACAGAATCTACTTACCGCTGCTGCCCCTGCAAAGCCAATCCCATATTGAAGTCAGTGGTGTGCATGGCAAGTTCACGTAGAGCCCTTGCGATGCGCCTAGCTCTGCCCCAGGTGTTGGAGGTACAGGGGCCAGCGAACTCAATCCCTATAGCAAAGGGGCTGAAATTTCAGCTTGGAGAAGCCTAGTTTAAATATATAATATTCACACATTAAAATATAATGTTTATATGTGTAAACATCTATGTAAAGTTAAGTGTATATGTTGATATTTATATATGGTATTTCAAATAGTTAAATATATGTATATGTGTGTATGTATGTATGTATACACACTCACAAACACAATCACACACTGTGGTAGACAGAATAATGTCTCCCCAAAATATCATGTCCTAATATCTGGAACTTGTACATGTTACCTTCTATGGCAAAGACCTTAGAGATGTGATCAAATTGAGGATCCTGAGATGGGGACATGATCATGGATTATCTGGGTGGGCTCTAAATGTGGTCACAA
This sequence comes from Balaenoptera borealis, assembly GCF_965194805.1. NCBI lineage: Eukaryota > Metazoa > Chordata > Mammalia > Artiodactyla > Balaenopteridae > Balaenoptera > Balaenoptera borealis. The sequence goes on from NC_138874.1 coordinate 114,300,386, forward strand.
GGGTCTTGATTAGAAGGAGGCAGAGGGAGATTTTACACAGAGAGAAGAGTGAAAGCCCTGTGATCCCAGAGGCGGAGATGGGAGTTATGCTGCTCCAAGCCAAGTGATGCCAGCAGCCACCAGAAGCTAAAAGGGACAAGGAACAGATTGTCCTCTGAAGCCTCCAGAGGATGGGGGGGGCTTGCGGACACCTTGGTTCTGGCCCAGTGATAGTGATTTTGAACTTCTTACTTCCAGAAATGTGAGAAAATGAATTTCTGTTGTTTGAAGTCATCCAGCTTTTGATAATTTGTTAGGGCAGCCACAGGAAGGCTGACAACTGCAGAGAATGGGGACAATGTGATAGGACCACATTTCTCAGACCAAGTGGCCAAGACCACACTGCTCAGGTTAAGGTGAGGAGTGACGTGACTCCTGAGGCTTACCTGCCTGCCAGCTCCACGAGGCCATCCTGGACATTATCTTCCATGGACCTGACTGCCTAAGAGACCCAGGGAGGCTTCCTGGAGGTGGTGACATCTGGACCTCCTCTCCTTTGTCATTCTTTGGCAATGACCTTGGCATAGGTCTGTCTCTGAGACTTTTCCTGCTAAAAATCCAAACTCTGCTTTGATTTAGGTCATGAACATCTTCAGTTGTGCCTCAAACATCCTTTCCCTTGTTTCCCTTGGCTACCAAAGTTGAGCCTCTAGAAAGTGCTTTGCTGTTGTGCATACATTTAAGGGCATGGTGGAAGATGGAAGACACTGGCCACAGACTCCTAGCGCTGGGACTCTGCAGAGCCAAGGGCTGACTGAGGACAGCAGGGTAATGACTTGTTCCTGAAGACTGGAGAGCAAAGCCAGGTTATCACGTCATAATGCTTTGCCAGAGCATCCCTTATAAGACAGAGTATGAGTGGAATTAGTCCCATCTTTCTGCTGAAGACAAGCCGGCTTACTACAAGCCATGGCCAACTCCCTCAGAAGTGGACTTAGACCTTCAATGATGAATGCCTCAATCCTAAGCTATTCTCCAGTCCAAAAAACCCATACATATTAAAAAAAAAAAAAAATCCTGGCTGGGTATCATCAATTCCAGCAGAAAACAGATGACACACCCAAATGAGAATGATTCAAGGAGAGCTTATTTACAAAGGATCTAATTACAGGGGTGTGGTGGGAGGGCTGGAGACCATGAGGGATATTGTGAGGACCCCCAGTTGGCTGACCCCATGCAGCAGAACCCACAGCAATAATCCCAGGCTGAGAACAAGAGTGAGAAGGATGAAGGGAGGACCCCAAGCATGAGCCATAGCCAGTGCTATTTTTTCTATCCCGTCTCCCCAAAATAGTGTCAGCCACTTGAAGACAGAAAGCAAAGTGGGAAACGACAAGCCAGCAACCACATTACTATGTTTTTGTTATTAGATAGCATCTCATTCTGACTGGGTTTGGCTAGGAGATCATATTAGTCAGTGTTCTCCAGAGAAAAAGAACCAATAAGATGCGTATACAAAAAGAAAGAGATTTATTACAAGGGATTGGCTTACACAATTGTAAAGGCTGGCAAGACCAAATTTGCAGTGTGAGCCAGGAGGCTGGAGACCCAGGAGAGCCAATGGTGCAGTTCCAGTCTGAAGACAGATTGCTGGAGAATTCCCTCTTGCTCAGGAAGGTCAGTCTTTTTGTTCTCTTCAGGCCTTCAACTGATTGGATGTGGCCCATCACACAAGGGAGGGCAATCTGCTTTACACAGAGTTCTCTGAATTACATGTTAATCTCATCCAAAACACCCTCCAAGTTGACATGAACAGTTACTCATTGCAGAGGTAGAGCAGATGTTTCGAGGGTATGCCCTGATGGCAATTTGTTGGGCCATTCTTCTGTACTGCTCTGAGAATTCACACAGATCCATATACTCTGAAAGCCAGAAGAAATGGTGGAACTGGCAGACTAAAATGAGATCTAAATAACATGTTGCTATTGCCAACTTTTTTCACCCAGACCTGGCCTACTCTGGTCGCTGCCACATTGAGTTCCAGGGGCAGTATTCTATGTGGCCACTAGTTTGTACAAATGCACTGGAGACTTAGTCACATGAAAATCTTCCCTCAGTCCTTAAGTCATAGCAACATGACCAGAGAAGCAGAAGGTCAAATAATATTCCAGAAGAACTGTCAGCGTAGTCACCAACTCAGACCATTCACAATCAGACAAATCACAAATAGTCACAAAGGTAGCAGCATAAACAGACAAATGCCTGGTATTGCCCACTTTATTCACCTGACCACTTATTTGATTTTAAAGCTTACAACTTATCAGAAGTACTTTCTTGACGCTATTAAAATACTACAGTTATACAATTTTTACAGCATGATGGAGACCATGAAACAGGGTGATTTTCATCAAAGTTGGCCTTTAATCCTCCTGGAGACTGGTAACCTGAGAATTTGACTCATTTTTCTCTGCTCTAGAGGATGCCAAAGAGCTCAGACCTTGCGTCCTGGGCACAGGAAGGTGAGGTCCACGCGGCACCAAGTCAGTCAACGTGTTGGTGTTTTCTTGGTGAACGTTGGTTATGGAAAGTTGATCGTAACCACTTAGGTCAAGAGATAATGAATTCCAAACATCGTTGCCCTTTGCCTGTTTTTGTGGTGGCTACTCTTTGCACCCCAAAGCAGGGCTTGGACGAAGAGGGCCAAGTCCCTCCACACAGGGGCACTGGCTGGCAGCCCTGTGATAGGCGGTTTGTAGAGAATGAAAGCAGCTTTGGTTTCCTTTTGTACGAACGCACCCAGTTACCGACGTGACACTCTGGTTTCCTTACTCGGCTTTGAAATAGAGTAAACACACAAAAGCTACTGTCGAGTTCAGAACAAACACAGGGGGTATGTTTAGTTATTTGTTTTTGTAGTAAAATAAAATATTTATTATCCACAGACACCTACTGTGAACAGAAGGGGAGGCCACCGTGTTTTATCTCGCCAGTGTCATGTTTGACTTCCATTAGGGATGAATTACAGACCTGTGGGTTTTCATGAATTCAGAAAGTCCACTTTGAACACTGCTTTCAAAGCCTACAGGGGGTGTGAGGATGTGAGAACACAGCTTTGGAGGAAGGAACCTGTTGCATCTAGCAAGCACCTTGTGTTTGATAAGGCAGATCGGAAGTTCCCTGCGAGAGAGAGGCCAGGATGCTTCTTCCTTAATAAGACGACTTTAAAGGGAGCTTTCCTATTGTTTGCTCCACACTTTCCTCAGGGTGTTCACAATTAATTCAGTCCTGGAGTCCTGAGGAAATCACCATTGTATAGCCGTCTTTGCCTTCCCCTCTCTCTCACTCATCGTAGGGAGTCGGAAAGTTCGGGCAATCGTCGCGGGGCTCTGCCTGATGCATCCACGCCTGCCAGGTACGCCTCATCCACGCACTTGCACGCATGCGCCCACACAGCACTGGCTATCTTGGATCCTACAGGAGGTCACCGAAATGAAAAGGATGCCCACTTTTGACGTCCGTCTACACAGTCCTACTACACCTACATCCAATTCTGAGCAACACTGAAAAATACTCTGGCAAACTCCTTGGTCTGTCTGAAGGAGGGGGTCCCAGATGAGAGAGGGTGGGTGCTCAGCCCCAAGGAAAGGCTAGAGGGACCCACGACATCTCTCCTGGTGAAGAAAAGAGTCGGGGTTCATCCAGGGGATGACATCAAGAATGTAAATGTCTGTCTCACTGAAGAAGGTCTGAGTTTGTTCTGTACGGTCATGGAGGACAAAAGAAGGGGTCATGGGTGAGGAGCTCACGGAGGTGGGTTTGGAGCCTTCAGAGGGAAATTCTAACAGCCTCCTCGGGATCCCAGGAGCTCCTTTTGCTGCAAGTGTCTGGCAGAGATGGGGATCCGTTGGTGGGCAAGATGTAGAGGGTGGGAAGATTGGATTAACAAGTGGGGACAACCATGGGACCCCTGGTCCCATCACTGAAAAGTCATCATCAGGGCAACACAACAGAGAAGGGGTAAAGTGGAGTACGTGTGAATCTGTCAAGGGGCTCGTCGAGGGGTACTTGGCTGAACTAGCACGTGGGACACAGATGTTTTTCTTCTTTATGCCCTAGTGAGATGTCTACTCACACCTAGAGCCTACGGCAATGGTCCTAGCATGAGCACTCCCTTCACCCTGGAGACTAAGACCCAGAGAGCATGACGGAGACCAGACAACTTTGCCTTTTCTAAGTGACACAGACCACTGGAAGGAGAGCATGGTCCTAATTCAAGTTATTTTCCATGGTGTCCTTTTAAGGACAAACACTGAACAAGGTTCCACACATGAGAGCAGTATAAAGAATGTTCAACTGAGCATCAGGGGAGCTGGGGAGGGGGGTGGGTTCTTGCTCAGGCTCAGCACTGACTATGTGAGTGGATCTCAAGCCACCTAGAGCCTCATCGGCAAGGATGTCCCCTTAGATGCTGAAGCTCAATTTTAGAAAAAACAACACCTTCAGATTTTAGGATGTCCTCCCTCCATTACTTCTTCTTTTTTTTTTTTTAATTTTATTTATGTATTGATTGATTGATTTATGGCTGTGTTGGGTCTTCGTTTCTGTGCGAGGGCTTTCTCTAGTTGCGGCAAGCGGAGGCCACTCTTCATCGTGGTGCGCGGGCCTCTCACTATTGCGGCCTCTCTTGCTGCGGAGCACAGGCTCCAGACGCGCAGGCTCAGTAGTTGTGGCTCATGGGCCTAGTTGCTCCGCGGCATGTGGGATCTTCCCAGACCAGGGCTCGAACCCGTGTCCCCTGCATTAGCAGGCAGATTCTCAACCACTGCGCCACCAGGGAAGCCCCCTCGATTACTTCTAACTGCTGTTTGCCATCTGGCTTGGGCAGTTTCAGGGAAATTGGGCTAAGGCTGTAATATGCCTGTGTTTAGGATCCCCCTCTGCCCCAATTCTGATTGCAATGAAGAGTGAGACCCGCTCTCTATGCCAGGCTTTTAGGAAGATGTGCTGAATCCCACTCAGTCTTTCCATGCTTTGGGGGCTTTTCGCATGTGGGCGTCTTTAACCATCAACTCAGGAGCAGAATGGCCTGTATCATCACTTCAGTCCTCAACCCAAGGTCATGTCCATTTAACTAAGCTCCCCATCAGGGGCTGCTCGAAGGCAGAGGCTGAGATTCATGGGCACCCCAGTGGGTAGCCCGTGCCCTTGCCCCTAACACCTGACCAGTGCTTTCTGCTTGAACTGAGCAGAATTGCTCCTGAGAATGGTGAGCATTTTGGAGCTTGCTGAAGTTACACGTTGTGCTTACATTTACCTTTTCAATTTCTAAATTCCTTGTGCTTTAACGGTGGCTCTCATTCATTTATCCAGACATTCAACACACCCTAACTGAGAAGACAGGGGTTCTCAGCTCCTCCAAATCAAATACAGCAAGTCCTGTGCGTGTGGCTGAGTCTCCAGCTATTCCTGGCAGGGAGGCCCTCTGATACCTTCCTCTTCAATGCTCAGCTGCGCACCTTTCCCCTGCCTGACCATTCAACCGCCTGCCCTCGAAATATCCAACAGTTGCATTTCAACCCATCGCCTTTTTAGCTGCTCCTCGGGTATTGCTCGTGTGTGAGGCCCCACGCATGCCTGCATCAGAGCACTTGGCTGTGTCCCCAGGCAGACTGCAGGGATGCTAATGTCGCTCCAAGGGCGACTCGGGAGTCAGTCAACTGTCCGTGTGTCTCATGAAATATTTGCTTCTGGCTCCTGATTCTTCTGGATTCTTTGCTCTGGAATCCCTCTCTGGATGCTGTGGGCTCTGGTGCAGGAGTCTCTGAAGCAGATGAATTATGAACACCCTGAGCAGGGCATCCTGGTACCACTGATTCCCAGGAGCAGTTTGTATGTGGCTCCCAACCAAACTGGGGGGGAAGAAGCCAGGCTGTCACTGAAGGGTCTTCCTGCTGTGGGTCAGTGAGTCAGCCCCTTGCCCAGACCATCATCCAAGCCTCACTGATAGCTGGACATCACAGTCTGAGGACAGCTAGGGAAACATGCAAGCTTGAAATTTGCTGGAACAACCATAGCCATTCTGGAACCTTCATGCTTGAACCTTAGCATCCTTGGACTGACATCTGAAAGGCTGTCCATTTGGAAGGTTAAGGCACTTCCTGGAGCAAGAAGGAAGAGTCATGGCTCATCTCTGGGGATGAGAGCCCATCTTCCTTGAAGTTCTTTCCTGGATCTCCAAAGCCACGTGGAAGCGATTTAGGAACCAAGTGTTCACTCAATTCCCTTTCATTTTTCTTCCCTTCTTCCCCTTTCTAATTTGCTATCCTTCTTCCAAAAGCGTATCATGAAAACTTGCTGGGTTTGGATTGGGAGCCTCTCGTTGGAGGTTTAGTTCTGCTGTGAGGGCAGAACTAAGGATCATTCAATAGCTGTGTGTCTTCCAGGTTTGCAGAAGGTCACACAGAGTACTTCTCACCCAGGAAGCAACTCGAAAAGAACTTGAACTTTGCTAAAACCCCAATAGTTTACTTGTATGTGCTCTATAGCATTGCAGTCTCACGGCTGGAAAGTTGGAGTCCTTGTTTTTGCTTATCCATGTGTCAAACAAATGTTCTATCATATGCCATCAAAATATCTTAGAATGTTTTAGAAAGCATTTGGGGGATTTTTAGATAGAAAGATGCTACCTAAAATGGCATTTTTTCTGTTTTTAGTATAACAGCTAGGTCCCTGAAACATTAAGTTCATGAATCAAACTCAGAAATTTCTGGAAATTTAGAGTCTAGTTTCCCATGGCAACCTCTTTTTTTCCATTACACACATTTATAATGACAGCTCTTTTACTACCCGATCCCATAATAATAGACCACAAGACACACAACGAGGCTATATTTTTAGAGAAATGGCTAACTATAGAGAGAGAAAAAAATATACTGACAACTCATCCTACTCACACTAGCTGAGTATCAGAAGTTCTACCACTGAGAGCAAAGAGATTTATGACCTGGACATTCTAATTTTTCATGCCGTCACTCTGGAAGTACAAGCACTTCTACTTCATTAGAATGAGCTTTGGGCAGCAACATGTAAATCTGTTATCCTGGCCTGGCCCGCCCCACATCACTGGCATAAAAAGGGTCCCTACCTTGAAGATCTTTTAACGAGCAAAACGTGCCATGGTAGACCAAGGCTGGACCTGCAGAATCCCATCCTCTCCCTGGACACAGCTCCTCCCATGGGTGACATTTTTCAGTTGGTGCATCAGGCACAGAGAAGCAGATCATGTCCCACGGACACACAGGGAGCCCAGGGAGGCCACAGAACCTCAACAACAATAAGACACATCCTCTTGGAGCAACTATCTTAAAGCTGTACCTTTGGAGAAAAATCATCTTATATTAAAACATAAAGACATTATGTCCTTAAATTTAAAATGTGTGTGAAGTTTCACAACCTGACACAAGATTTTATTCAGCAAATATTTATGGAGCTCTTGCAAGAGGTCAGGCACTGGTCTAGGCTCTTTGCAGCTAAAACATGCCAAGAACACACCACGGGTCAGGCACTGACCTGAGCATTTCACTATCTTCCTTCTATCTTCACAACCGCCTTAGGACTCCCATTTTACAGATGACAAAATTGAGGCAGAGCCACTCCAAGCAACTAGCCCAAGGTCAGAGCCAGGCAGGTGGTTCAGTTCTAGTATCTGAGATCCGATTTCGAGCTTACGCTGCCTTAAAACTTCACAGAAACATCACACTCTCGTCTTGTTGTTGCCATAATTTCCAAATTTCAATAGGAAGTTTGCATCTGTTGACCTAAATGTCATCACCAAACTGCTTGGCAAGGACCCACCTTGTTTTCCCGCCTGGCACCACCACCCTAGTGCACCATCCTTACCCCACCAGACTTGTCACTGCATGCGGGAAAGTCGACAATTTCTGGACTCTCCGAGGCTTTGCCCACACCACTCTCTGTTCCTCTTGGCGAATGCCTCCCACACCCGGCAAATCCTTCTCCTGCTCCTCTGATCTGCCAGAGTTAGAGGCTCCTAAAGCACCCGCTCCTAGTCACCTATCCATTTCTCTAGGGTGCCATCCATCAACCTGGCCCTATGACGTGGTCATGGTGTGCCCCTGGCCCTAGGCTCTGTGCTCTTTAGCAAAATAAGTGTACACTATGACCTGTTGCGTCCTCAGCTTCCAACCCCATGCCCAGGACTCAGTGGGTGTGGAATGGATGAGTGAAGAGATTAAACTAAAACACACCATTCCCTTGAAGTTTCATTTTGAAATGTTGATAAATAACAAAAATGAAAATGTGGATATTGCCCGTCACCTCTCTGACACGGGAACGTCAAATACCCATGTTTAGGGGGATTGAGGAGTTATTTGTCTTGGGACACTGCATCACCCAGTGGTCCTGGAATAGCTGGGTCCTAGTTGGTTTAAAATTATGTATAGGGTGGCAGTTCTGAGATGGGTCAGGGGCACAGAGGGCAGAGGGGTGTCTGCCAAGAAATCCACCATCAATGGGTCCCCCCTGTAGTGGGTGCTATTAATGCAAACCCCAATGCCCATCCCCCAGCTCACAGCTCACCACTGCCTCAATCCCCAGCACCCTGGGGCTGTGCACCCTCCTCCCTCCTCAGCCAGAGCCACTCCTGGCTGATACGGGGGTACCAAGACCAGCTGTCTGGTCATAGGGTTTTAAGTATGCACCATAGCTCCCTCCCACCTCCCACCCCTGGATCAGGGCAGGCCAGGCTTTAGCTGAGACCATATCCTTTCTCACCTCCTTCCCCTTTCTTATCTTGCTCACAGTACTCTTGTTAAGGTGTTTCCAGAAGCTCATTCCCGCAATTAGCCACAAGCATCTAAATCTCTGCCTCAGGCTCTGCTTCAGGGAATCTGACCTAAGGCAGAAGCCCTACTAGGGAGCCCTTGAGGTCCGGTGTGTTGTAAACAGGGCTACAGAACACAGAGGCATCCTTTAGCCAACAAAAATCTACCTGCTGAAACGAGCCTGGGTTTCAGACATGTGATACAAATACAAAAACCTGGGGAAGGAAGTATTACATTCACCTAAAATTCTCATAGAGGTGGAGGTGGCCAGAACACCAATTAGAGGGAGTGTATTTGTTTCTTGGGGCTGCCGCAAGAAATGACCATAGACAGACAGGGTGGCACAAAACAACAGTTCTCTCTGTATTCTCTTGTGGTTCTAGAGGCCAGAAGTACAAAATCAAGGTCTCAGCAGAGTGAATTCCTTCCGGAGGCTCTGAGGGAGACTCTGTCCCGTGCCTCTCTCCCAGGTCCTGGTGGCTCCCAGTGGTCCTTGGTGCTCATTGATTTTTAAATATGTCACCCCTAGGCCTGCCCTGTCTTCCATCTTCATGAGAACTTCCCGCTTTAAGTCTCTGTCTTTCTTCCTCTTCTTAGAAGGACTCTTGTTCTTGGGTTTAGGACTCACCCTAAATCAAGTAAGATCTCATTTCAAGATTCCTAATTACATCTGCAAAGACCCTTCATTCAAATAAGGTCACATTCACAGGTTCTGGGTAGATATATATCTTTTTGTGGGGGGGAGGTGGGATACAATTCAACCCATTACAGATATACTTGTAATCTGAGGTGCTTTGCCAAGATCCAAAAAGTGAGACTCAAGATGTTATCAGCAACTAGGTTTTCTTTCCTCCACTCCACCCCCAGGTCCTCCGGGACAGAATGCCACTCCCAGAGCCACTCGAAGCAAACTGTTCTCCGGTGTCACCTGCCAAACGTAATAAAGGGCTGGGGCAGGTGCCAAAAGTCAGGCAACTCTAAAGCAGTAATCCTTTAAGAATCCTTCCACGACAGCAGGCTATATGCAATTTGAAATCTCAGAACCTTTGAATGACTAAGAATTTGGCCCTGAGTTTATTCATAAACCTCTATAGCCAAGACAGATTTACGTGAAATCATTAGAGTTTAAAAAAAAAAAAAAAGAATTCAACATTCTGCCTGGTATACTCAGCTTATCATTCATTTCTTCGTTGCCTTTCACTTTTCAGAGCCATCAATCACTTGTGACACTCCTCTGAAGTCATGATTTACCTTTAAAGCCACTGGAGCAGGCATCGCACATGTGACTGCAAAGCCTCAGGGCTGAGCACATCCTTAAGAACTCGCCATGTGAGCAGGAGAAACTTCATCTCCGAGTGGTCCCTGAAGACCCCGTGTGGATCCCTGGGGCCACCAACAGTCCTGGTTGGGTCTCTGTTTGCACCTCCTGCTCTGAGGAAATTTTCCTTCCACTCACCAACGAAAAGCATGGTCGGTAGCAATGGGAGTGTGGAACACCTCGGAAAAGGTTAAGCCATCTGGCCACATGGTGATGGCCATATTAGAGCAATTACAGTGATTCGTTGTCTGTGTCCCAAAGCATCGTCTGATTGTGAAGACACACAGGAGGCAGTGGGAAATGTACTATGGCTGGTGTGAACCAGGATAGAGCTTAACCAGAAACGGATGTGGGTGTTGACCAAATTGCCAAGAGTTGGGTTCAGTGGAGTCCGTGTGGCTGGGACGCTGACGCCACGTGCAGATCTGGAGACACAATCTGCTGTGATTCCGTCAAAACCAGGAGCTCCTGACATGCTGTGAGTCATGAAGGAAACTGTCTACGGCATCGTGGTTTTACTTCAAAATATTCTCTGCTATGTGATGAGTTTGGTCAGTAAGAAGCCAGCTGGAGCTGGGCGATGATGTGTTTCAAAATCAAATGATTTTATATGCAAAACTAGTAATTATGGCTCCTGATTATGACATTATCATTAATACGATTATTTTTAATTAAGGATTTTTATTAGACCTCATCAACCGAGGTAATAGAAGTGCAGTGAAATAGATTTGCTCCCCGGATGTGAAAAGGTCTCCATGAGGACAAAAAGCCAAGCAAAATTGACGCACTTTTGATGCCAAGGCTGCCTTCCTGAAGAGAAAGGACACCGATTCTGGTGGAGCTTTTTCCTAAAATTTACCCATTTCCCAGTTTCTGATCTGAGTCATCAAAGGATTAGACCAGAGCCCTAGTGACCAGGTGCCACATTCTCAGGGATGACCTAGATTTTTAATCCTTTCAGATGTTCTGGGTGTGGACTCAGAAATATCTATTAACCTTGGGAACGTCTACTCCCTGGTCTGTTACTGTCAGAAAGGCCCCGTGTCATGCGTGTCCTGTCCCTTTGGGAGTAACCTGTCCCTTGGGGAGGTAGGCACCCTCTCAGTTAAACATGAGGGTTATTTGTAGCAGATCTTCTGGAGCTGAAACTGTCTCGACTAAGAAACATAAGACTCATTTTCATTAACGTCAATATATTTCTTTATATCCACAGCCTCTTGGAGGAGCTAACGCAAAACAAACCAAAGGGGAAAAAAAATCTCAATTGTTCGGGGGATTTTAAGAGAATTCTTTAATATCAGATTAAGCCCATTTTGATTGTAAATCTATTTTCAGCTCAACATTACCAAAGAATATTACAAGAAAACTCTGTTTTATGAAGTTATTATGATTTAAACCGTTCTCTCTCTGCTCTTTCTCTCCGACTCTCTCTCACACACATTCATTCTCTAGAGGATCTAAAAATAAGCCTCAAGCTATACATGTCAGTGCTCCAGGTTTATGCCACAGACTAAGGAGTTTTTCAGAAAATACCTTTATTATTTTCTGGGGTTCCACTGCAGTATCTGGAAACAGATGATTTTAGATCTGAACTGTAGGGGAAACAGAGGTGTCTAAGGGACACGACCACCATCATTGTCGTCCTCGTTCTCATCATGATCAGAAATGGGCGTTTTCTAAAAACTGAAAGTCTGTGATGACCCAGTTTTAATAGTCATCTTTACCCCCACGCGATTTCAACCCAGCCAGATGCCTTGTGCGTGCAAGTCTCAGCTGTGTGTGTAAAACACTCACCGCTGTTTGTCAAGCTACGAGGGCAGAGTGACAGCCCTGGCAAGGTGGTATTTCTGGGAAGAGCCTCCACATGCGTTTTGGAAGGAGGTGTGATTTAGGAAGTGTGCTTGGTGTGCCCCGGGTGTGCGGTGTGAACGGTCTGCCATCTCAGAGCCCCTCCCCAGCACAGGACTGCCCCGCTTCCAGCTCCAGAGACATGGATTTTCGGATCTGTTAGGAGGCCCACTTGGCCTCCACACGTGAAGCAGAGATGTGCGGACGCCATCTGGCAGCCATGGTTTGTCTCCCAGCCTTCGGCGTCTGCGGTCTTGCCAGCAGAGAACCTGGACCATGGGACGGGGAGAACCTGTTTTCAGTGATGACCTGGCCCCAGAAGTTTCCGAGGAGCGGACCCCTTCTTACTGAAGCCCATGACTGGGGTAGGGGAGGAGGGTACACTTGGCCAGCCTCCGTGAACATCACCTCATGGCCGATTGTCATACGTGGGAGAAAAGGTGTATGAACAGTTGTGATCGTTGACTGGCTACTGGATCAACTCAGTAGGTAGGAAATTAATCTGTGAATAAAAATGAATGAAAAATGTAACAAGTTCCTTCGAAAAGCTTAGCTCTGGCTCTGATGACGTTTTGGGGTGCCCCTGAAATAGTATCATTTAGGCTTCCCCATAGCTTCATCGCTCACTGTGTGAATTCCTCACTCAGATGCGGCCCAGCTGACGGCAGTGTCCATAGTCCACAGTTGTTCCAAGAATAACAGTAATGCGAGCAGCCCTCACTCACCCCAGTTATATGCCAAGCTGGGTGTGACTCGCTTGATAGCCAGTGGCTCCTTTCAGTCAAGGCAGATGCTACACAGTTTCCTCTATGTCTTAGATGGGCATTTTGTCACAATTTAATGTTTCTGAAATTGGGATCTGTCTTGTGACTGATAATGTCTTCTGGCAAAAGTAAATACATTACGTATGTATGTCAGTTTAAAAATATACCATTGATTTAAAGTCGTCTTAGAATAGAGGTAATGTAGTACTATGATCCCCATTTTCCAGATGAGGCAAACTGAGACAAAAGATGAAGAAACTCACCCAGTGGAACACAGCTGGTAGGTGGCAGACTAACAGTTGAGCTCAGTTCTCTTTCACGCAGGAAATTGTCTTCGATGCTGTTCCCATTATGAATAAGTTTGAGAAAAGCACAGAGGTCTCATGGAAATGGGACCTAAGAAGTGGCCAAAGCAGGATTTGCAGCAACATGGATGGGTATAGAGGTTGTCATAACAAGTAAGTCAGGCAGAGAAAGACAAATATCATATAATATTGCTTATATGTGAAATCTAAAAAAAGGTACAAATGAACTTATTTACAAAACAGAAATAGAGTCACCAATGTAGAAAACAAACTTATGATTACCAGGGAGGGAAGGGGGGGGGTGGGATAAATTGGGAGATTGGGATTGACATATACACACTACTATATATAAAAAAGATAACTAACAAGGACCTACTATATAGCACAGGGAACTCTACTCAATACTCTATAATGGCCTATATGGGAAAAGAATCTAATAAAGAGTGGATATACATATAACTGATTCACTTTGCTGTACACCTGAAACTAACACAACAGTTTAAATCAACTATACTCCAAAAAAATTTTTTTTTAAAAAAGAAATAATAAAATTGTGAGGAATTGACAGCACAAGGAAACTTAGGCTTTGGGTACTCAATTAGTGAAGAATCTAAACAGTGTGGGCTTAGGGTGGTCAATTAAAGAAGTAACAAAGTTTGTGCATACAAGGCTTCTCAGCCTAAATTCCTGATCATTTGGTGATAAGGGTGTCCAGATGTGGTAGGGAGGACACATTTCACATGGGAGATTTATTTCCTGCTTTCAGCAAGACAGAGAAGAGGGTCAGAGTGTCCCTCGTGCATTTCTTAAGTAACTTTAATTCAAAGTAACCAATATGCTACTGAGGCATATTTGGGGGATGCCTGCCCCAAGCCCCAATACCTGAATCACCAGGTGGTGAGAGTTCCCAAGTTACCGGGCCTCTTTGGGTTGGGCCCAAGGGATTGGTGACCCATCAGCTGTACACAGTCACTAGCGGGCAGGATTGGGGTAAGGTGGGAGTGAGATCCCATCATTCTGTCCAAAATCCCCACTTGGAAAGGTGGTGGTTCCCTGGCCCAACCAGCAGGACAGGTTCTTGGAGGCTTTTGGCATTTCAATCTGATTTCCCCTTAAGTTTCTCCATTTTCTTATCCTTGTCTCCTTTCTTAAGCATCTTGATGACGACCACAAGTTTTGCCGGTCACTGATTAACTGCACAAAAAGCTACGAAGGTCACCACCTCTCCTGCAGGCCGCCGTTGATCCGAAGTGAGAGTCTGTCATTCTTGTTTGTAGCAGCAACGGTCTGCGTCCCTTTCAGCAAGACTGTGTGGTCCAGATGATACACATCAAATAGGAAGTCTTTGCCAAATGATCCATGAAAGATTTAAAAAGGGGCTTCATCCGTGTTATTTTATACCCAGATAAATAGTCCTAAGTGACTGAACCTTGCAACTTAGCTAATGTGGGAAAATGATTGCTTTATGGAGGAGGAGTCTTCTTCCCAAGCTCTTTCAATTTCCTGATGATTTGTCTCCCAGGATCCCTGCCATGCACCCACGTGGCCTCCAGGTTTCTCCCCACTCACCGAGCTCCAGGACCCACTGGAGGCCGGGCTGCAGGCCCCCGCTGTCTGTGTGAGAGCTTCGAGGGCTGGAGGAGGCCGTCCACCCGCCAGGATGCCACACCTCTGAGGCCAGCTTCTTCGGGGCATGTGGTCTGCCCTTCACCTCTTGGGTCAAGTTTAGGTCCAGCATCTTGAATCTGAAGGAACTAAGGATTATTCCTGGGACAAGAGGTACAAAGAAGCAAGTAAGAAGCCCACATTTCCTAAAGTCAAATGCTCTCACGAAGCCAGAGTGCTGGTGACTGAGGTGACCTCCTCCTCCAGGTCAGGTCTGTTCTCAAGTTAGTCCTCATCAGGAGCCACAGCAAACAAGCCCAGTAGCTAATGTGCCTCTGCTGAAAGGTTCTGGCCAAACTTCACAGAGTTTCTGGCTCTTTTAGGACAAAATAACGTTAAAATATGTCAGTTTTCTCCCCCAGAGAAAGCACTTTTTGTCTGTGATTCATAAGCCCCTCCTTCCCCTGCCTCCCCCCCCCAACACCTACTTCTGCCAGTGGGCCCCCTCCCACCAGGACCCACCCTCCATTCTACAGAACAGCGCTGACAAGTTTATGGGCGGAATTTACTCAAATATTTGCAAGTGTTCAATAAAGTTCTGCCTACATCCTGGGACCCCCACCTTCACCTCCACCCTTCATGGATGACAGAGGACACCATGCAGGAGAGGAGGGTGTAATAGGGAAGAGCAAATCTGACTCCATACTGGATCTGTCTCTTTTACTTTAACCTTTGTATTCTATTGCTTTTGCTACAAGTTAAGAATGTTGCCTCTAGCCTGAAATAGACAAAGAGCCCATTCTCAAGGCTCTGACCTTTGAATGTAAACACTTTTCCATTCATATAGAGATAAAATGTTGCAGAACAGAGAATAACATTTGTCTTGTTGGAGATTTACAGGAACATGGTGACCTGGCCTCCGTGGACAGCTGCAGGAGCAAAGGATTCAGACACCAAGAAATCTGCAGCAACCAACCACAGCCCTTCCCTTTTAGTATAAAAGAAGACTAATTCTAACTCAGGTAAGAAGGTTCTTTGGGACACTAGTCCCCCATCTTCTCAGTCTGCTGGCTTTCCAAATAAAGTCCCTGTTCCTTGCCCCAACAACTTGTCTCCCTATTTATTGGCCCGTCATGTGGCAAGCAGTAAAATCTTGGACTCAGCAACAGGGAAGTGGGCTAGATTCACTGCATGTTTGCTGGTAAGCTCTTCTGACATTTTGCCTCACCCAGTGGTAAAGGTACCACCTGAGGAAAAAGAGCTTAGGGTCAGAATTTGGAGGAGATTCGTAAAAACTGGAGGAAGCCAGGGGTCTATGAATTTAAAATGATTTCCTGCTAGTGTCTCTCACTGAAGTCCTAGGCAGCACTAGGAGACAAAGTGGCCAGGCAGCACCTGAGTGACTCGATGCGGCCTCTACTCCCACTCATCATAGTGTGGGATGCCATTCTTGGGTGTCTCACCTTATCGAGGGAATTGAACGTTTAAATTATATTACATAGTTGTGCTATGAAAAATTTCAGATTTCCAGAGCTATTGTCAATGTTCTGGTAAGTTTTTAGACTGGAGAAATGTTCTAAAATAAAATGCAGGTAATGTGAGGCATGTGGATGAAGGCCAACAAAATATAAAAGCTGTCTGTAAGTCCGTACATTAGAAAATCAGTCCTATGTCTTGTTTGCAGCTGAAAACATAGCTCTGGGAGCAAAGAGTAAGAACAGCCTCCAGCGTGAATCCGTGAGAAGGGACCTGCCACAGCTACAAGTGGTTCAGTTATATTGTCCTGACACAGGAAGGATGAGAAGTCAGGGAAGAGGTGATGGAATAGGACGTAGCATGTGCACCCATCTCTGTGCTTCATGGGAAAAAGTGAGTGTGGTTGTGATTTCCCGTCCTGGGTCTCATGCTCCAGGGATGTCCCTATAACGAGACTTGTAGAGGGAGAATTTACAAAAATGTATGAGGGGATAAATATAAATATAGACGTAGATGAATATGGATATATACAGATACACATAGACACAGAAATACAACTATAGATGGAGATGGTTTAAACATAGATGGATACATGTATAGATATAATATAGATAGAAATAGGAGATGATAGATAGGCAGAAATATGGAGATACAAATATGCATGTAGAAAGAATATAGACAGATGAGGAATGGTCTGGGAATAGGTATACTGAGCAAGCAGTAGGTAGAGAAGAGAGAGAGGTAAATGGAGATAGACATTCATCCCACACTTCCCCGCTGCCCCCCAGCTTACTCTGGGTGGGGACTTTGGAAATGAAAGACAGGCTCCTGCTTTCAAAAAGCCTCCAGTCTAGCGAAAAGGAGAGGTCATCAATATCACTTTGAGACAAAGGGATGATCCTTACTATAGAAGTAACTAGATCAGGCCTTGAGAGCCCTAACTCAGCCTGGGGAGGAAACACAGATGATGGAGCCAGGGTACCGGGCCCCGCACCCCTGCTTCATGCATGCATGTTGTGGGCACACATACACGCACACGTGTGCTACACGGCTCGTTCCACTAATCGGGAGCTTTCACAGCTCTCCTTACATGCTCACGTTCAAGAGTGGTTTGAGAGTCCCACCCATACGCCTTCCTTCCGTAGCCCCTCGAAGCCTGGCGCGCCTGCCAGGCCCGGGTGAGAAGGAGGCAGAAAAGGCTCGGTCTTGAGTGCCTGTGGTCCCCCAGGGGCTGAGGGTCCTGTGCTGAGGCGGGTGGGAGAGGCTGGCAGAGAATCTTGACACGACTGTGATTATCCAGCGCCTGGTTCTGAGAGGGTTTTTCGGTGCAGACAGGAATCTTCTGGAAACCCGAGGAGGCAGAGGATTTTGGGGTGAAGGGTGGAGGAGTGGACCCGACACGGCAGCCGTGTTACAGGTCAGCCTGGAAAGGGGCCCCTGGACATCAGCCACGGTGTCACTACTGAGGGGGTCACTCGCTTAGAAACCTCCACTGGAGAAGCAACTTAGAAATGACCAGCGTCCGGGAGACCCTGTGGAGGGCAGGGCGGGGTCAGCGGCCTCCAGCGTGAACCTGTGAGAAGGGACAGGCCAACCCAAGCTGCCCTCCCAGTGAAGGACGCGGTCATCACAGAACCTTTCCCATCTCCTCGCTGTCACGTCAGGATAAGCCAAGCAAACCCCCTTCACTGACCTTCACCCCCTTCTGGTCCCTCTCTTCGTTCCCCCACCCAGAGTTGTCTGGGGATCAGCATTTTCCTTGTCTGGACTCCTCAGCCTGGACCCCTCGTTTCTTCCTTCCAGGTCTGTTGGCCAAGGAATAAGGGCTCCCGCGTCTGCTTTGTCCATTAGGGAAGTTTATTCCAGAAGCTCACCACCACTGAGGGTTTTTTAAACCCCATGACAGAATCTTTTGGCAAGATTTTGAGTCCATCACTTATCCAAATCTCTGGGATCTAAAAAGCGTCCTGAACTTTTAACCTCACCAGAGCCAGGCACACCCTGGAGGCACTTAACTGAGCCTCTTTTTACGGATGGGGTTGTTCTAAGATCCAAGGAGGCTTGTGCTTTTGGGGGCCCTGCCTACAAAAGCTGGGTGTTGCTGGCAGGTAGTATCTTGTTATTATAAGGCACAGAGCACAGCCATGGACTTCATGTGCTGACCCACATCTAGGCCTGAAAATAAAACTGAACCTGGAACTCATCCCCCAAAAGGAAAACCTTCCAAGTAGCTTCTATTTTCATCTCTCCCTAGCTCCCTTGCTTACTTGAATAAACTGTCCTGTGTTTTTCAAAGAATCAGCTGACGTATCCCTTTCTAAAACTTTGGTCTAAATCTTGTTTTAGTGGCAATGGCACCTACTTTGAAGGCCAATCCAGAGCACGTTTGGTTATTAATCACTATTCAGTTTACTCATCTTTTTTTTTTAACTTTGGGTTTATTTATTTATTTATTTTTGGCTGTGTTGGGTCTTCGTTTCTGTGCGAGGGCTTTCTCTAGTTGCGGCAAGTGGGGGCCACTCTTCATCGCGGTGAGCGGGCCTCTCACTATCGCGGCCTCTCTTGTTGCGGAGCACAGGCTCCAGACGCGCAGGCTCAGAAGTTGTGGCTCATGGGCCTAGTTGCTCCGCGGCATGTGGGATCTTCCCAGACCAGGGCTCAAACCTGTGTCCCCTGCATTGGCAGGCAGATTCTCAACCACTGCGCCACCAGGGAAGCCCCATTTTACTCATCATTTTGCAAAGCAGAACAACGCAAATTCCTGCCATCATTTACACACGTATTTGTACACCTAGGAGACTTAGCAGGTCAAAAACCTGAGTTGAAAAAGGAAATACTCGGAATCGTACTTGCTGGCGGCGGCATCAGGTACTCCGTCAACAGGGCTGCCCACCTCTGGATGTAACAAGCTCACGAGGGCAATGACAGCAGCCTGTGCGGGTCCTTAATCCTCTGGCGACTGCAAGGAAGGAAAACTAAGGAGAGGGGGATGAGAGGGATGACGAGGGACGGTTCGTTTCTAAATAACGCTTCATACGGAGCAAAGCATCGAGGTAGCAACCAGCTGAAACTCACGGTCCTCAGCCACCCGCCACGGTCCCTGCCACCTCCTCGTCCTTCAGCCCCGTCCTCCAGGCGAGGCCACCCTCCCTGTCTCTTCCATGTCCCATCACAACACCGGCTTTTATTTCTCACTAATAACATCTGACACGCTGCTGGCAAACTTTTCCAAGTGAAACGTTGGGCCGTTTCAGGCTGTGCTCATGCAGGGGTGGCATCAAGGGTGCCTCTGAACCAGGGATCGGGCTGTGACAAGGCACGTCTCCTTGCACGGCACACGGGGGCCTTTGGGGCTGCACCAGGGAGCTCCCATCTCTGCAGACCACCCTCAGGGCAGGCCTCCTCTCTCCTTCCAGCACATCCTGGGTCGATCCCACTGCATCCCCCCAAGGTCAGGGCCGCCTCTCACAACCACTGCAGAAGGTCCTAGGCCAACATCCAGAACTGTCATTCATGGAGAAAAAGCCAAGGCTCAGGGTGGCTTCTCATGCTTTGCTCCAGAATCAGCCAGAAGGTTCTGGAACATTTTGCTGTGTGGAGAGTGAATTCCCACTTGACAAGAGGGTAGGTCTCTTCAGTCTGAGCATCAGGAAAGTGGTTCAGGTCTCCAGCTTCAGTCAGGAAACAGCACAGGGGCAGAGATGTGCATGGCGGGACCATCCACAGACACCAAGGCTCCAGGGTTTTGGTCCAGATAGCTGGGCCTTCCAGAAACGACACACAGCTCCTTTAATGTGTTTTTGCTCTTAATGTAAATTGTATATATTTAAGGTGTGCACCATGATAATTTGATAAATATATATAAAGTGAAAAGATTAGTACATCAAGCTAATAATCTTCTCACGTAGTTATCTTTTGTGTGTGTGATAAGAGCATCTGAATCTATTCTATTAGCAATTTTCCAGCATTTTACACAGTATCACTAACTACAGTCACCATGCTGGACACCAGCTTTCTAGACTTGACCATCCAACAGAACCACAACTCTGTGCCTCTTGATCAACATCTCCCATCTCCCCCACCTCCCACTCTTGGTAACTACAGTTCTACTCTTTACTACTATGTATTCAACTTTTTTGGATTCCGTACACAAGCGAGATCATGCAGCTTTTTCTTTCTGTGCCTGGCTTATTTCATTTAGCATGAGGTCCTCAGGTTCATCCATGTTGTTGCAAATGGCAGGATCTCTTTCTTTGTAAAGAGTGCATAATATCCCCGTGTAACACACACAATCCCTTCATCTGTTCATTCTTCCACAGATGCTTAGGTAGTTTCCCCGTCTTGGCCATTGTGAGTAAGGCAGCAGTGAACCGGGGGCACAGATATCTCTTCAAGGTGCTGATTTCATTTCCTTTGGGTTCCTTTCCTATTAAGTTTTGAGTGTCACGCCTCCAAAAAGATGTGTTGAAGTCCTAACCCCCATCACCTCAGAATACAACCTTATTTGGAAATATGTCTTAACAGAAGTGATCAAGTTAAAATGAGTTCACCAGGGTAGGCCCTCATCAAATGTGACTGGTGTCCTTATAACAAGGGGAAATTTGGACCCAGAGAAGAGAATGTGGAGACGCAGAGGGAACATCACATAAAGACAGAAGATGCATCTTCTGTGATGCATCCACAAGCCAAGGAACGCCTGAGGCCACCGGGAGCTGGGAGAGAGGCCAGGAACAGACCATTCCCAGCACTTCCGGGGGAGCACATCTCCATCTACACCTTGATTTTGGACTCTGGCCTCCAGAAATGTGAGACAGTGAGTTTCTGTGTTTCTGAGCCACGAAGTCTGTGCTTCTTTGCTAGCGTGGCCCCAGGAAACAGTAGGCGTCCTCTTCCCCACAACTTTACACACCCACGCCCCTTCCTTGAGCGTGGAGGGGGCTGGAGGGGACTGCCCCCGACCCCCACTGCACCTGGGCTCACGGTTCCAGGGGTGTCCCCGACTGCCAGGCCCACAGTAGGCAGCTGTGTAAGAAGGAGCTTCCTAGAGACATCACCGCCTTCTGCGTTCCAGCCGTAAACAGGAGGAAACAGCACTTTACAACCCACATCCTTGCACTCAGCTGGGGCTGCCGCTGGTAATCAGGCAATGAGGCCCCGTCTTTTCCGATTTGGATCTTGGCTGATATCCCATGACCTATGGGAAATGAGTTGATCGTTTCAATCAAATGATAACCATGTTGGGTCACTCCCCATCACGGGGCTCCAGGAGGCCAGCCAGGCCCCTGTGTTTGTCTAAGCCCATCACAGAGTGTCAGTTCCAATGAGTGGCCTTGCCACTGCTGAGAGGACCATTACCTGGGAGTGCAAACCAAGGAAGGCGAACCTCACAGCCTGCGCTCCCAGGGTGGACACAGCCAGCCTGACTCTGCTATTTCCCACTAAGCAGGCCTTGGGGGACCTTTCAGCTGACAAGGCGCCTGACAGGCAGGTGGTCCAGGGCTGCGTTTAGTGTTCACTGGAAGGGAAAGGAGGTTTCCTTCCCCCGGCTGGGGGCTGGAGCCCATCAGGTGTCTGCGGCCACATCGTACTTCTCTTCCTGCCTGCATCTCAGAGCTGCCCTTTGGATAAAAACAAATGCATTTAGTGTCAAGGTCTGGGGGGGGGGGGGACAGAGAGATATTGAAGTCCTCCAGGAAAGCCCCCTGTAACCCCTCCCAGGGTCCCCTCGATGGATTTCAGAAAACCTGGTGCCCCTGATTGCAAAAGAGCTGTGTTGACGGAGCAACAGGTACACACACACACACACACACACACACACACACACACACATCACTTGATCACAGACACACACAATCCAATTAGTATCCTCTAAAAACTTGAAATACCTAATAATTACTGGCTTGATCAGATTTTTTAGATTAAATAAATCTAGTTTTGCCCTTTCTTAACCATCTGGATAATGTAACTAAGTGTAGACTTCATATGGGTCTGTCCATACGGTCGTGCTTCGTGCTTGCTCTGAATTAAGCATGACGACCATAACCTTTACACTCAAAGCTCTGCTTCTCCTATTAAAAAAATTAAAAAATAGGAAGAACCACTATTCAACTTTATAAACTGGTTCCCAGCCCATGCTGATCTCGGAGCTCGCCCCCTGAACTGAATGGTCCTAACACTGAGAGCATAACCCCTCCCGTTTAGTCTTCCTGCCAAGTCGCTCCACACCAGAAGGGCTAAGATAACAAGATACTGAGTCCGTGGGAGGAAGAACATCCCACGGCATGTTTTCCTGTTCATCTCATTGGGGAAGTGTCACTCTAATCACAGGGAATGAGGGGACAGTCCCCACCTGCTCTCACAGGGAGCATCTACCGTGGCCTTCATCAATCTACCAGGGTTATCAACTCTCAAGAGAGCGCCAGGCTCTAAGCTCTCCCCTGGCCTCGGGACACTTGTGTGCTGGCACACAGGACCCAGAGAGGTGGGGCGGGGGGGTTGGCGGAAAGGGGAGCCCATAGGAGGGAGAGGGGTCGGTGGTGATACCCAAGATGACCCAGCACCTCGGGAGGTAGATGCCTAAACATTTCAATATGTGGAACATCTTTAAATAGAAATAAATTTTGAAGGAGTAAAAACTAATCCAATAGGATACTTGGATTCACTAATACTATTTTTAAATATACAATAGGGCTTCTCTCTTCCCAAGCAGCGTTTTCTGTCTCCCACTTTGGCACACGCAGGTATGAGAAACCTGATTCCTGCGCAGTACCCTTCTGTTTGCGAAGGAAGAACAAACTGCATTTTCCCAGGTGAATAGGGACATAAATTCAGCTGAAATGGTGTGTCATTGATCAGATTCCAGGTCTGGAGAAATGATACCAGACCGGGATCCCCATATTAAATGCATCAACTTACGAATGATTCTTTTTATTTATAGGAAAAAAAATACAAAAATGGTGGAAGGGAGCCAGTTATTCTTCATCCAACTCCTGCTTGGTTTTTCTGATTGAAAAAGGGAATAATTTAATGGAACAGGTATAGGCGGAGTGTACAACACGTGGACACTTCCTGGAATGCAAGTCGGTGTCTTTCAGTGGAGACACCTGGGGATGCCAGAAGGCACTTCCGTATTTAGTGAGTCCAGGAGCATAAATCTGAGTGGGAGATTAAACTCAAGCTTCATAAAGCTTGCCTGGCTCTCAGTATAAGACTATGAAATAGGGCTCTGGCTTCAAATTGGATAACGGACAGATACTTTGTCATGAAGTCATCATGTAAAACCTCAACTGACCTTCCAGTATGAGTGTTCATCTAAGTGACACTCAAAGGTAGGTTGGGAGAGAATCAATAATCAAACAGGACCCCGGTACCCCTAACAATCATTGGACATTTGCATAATGTCAATAGAAGCTCCTTCTGAAGTCGATGGCCAATGAGCTCAAGGACCTCCTTGCTCCTTTAAAAAGACAATTTTCTCTGTGAAATAATGGGAACCGCCAGACTTGGGTACAGAAATAGACTATTTTACGTATTTCATTTTGCACAGAAATGTGTTTTAAATGAAATACTACCTGACAGATAAATGACTTAGCTTTGCGCATACAGCAGATTGATTTAGTGTTCTCAGCAGCCCAGATGGCTGGCAACAACTCTGTAGGTGCTTAAACATCTTAGTACATGAAGGCACTTTCGACACTGATGCAAAACATTTGCAGAGTGACCCCATTGTGTAATCTTTCTCTTTTAACCTGAAAAAAGATCGACTTTAGAGCACAATGATACCAATGGGCTGAGGTAACCCAGACCATCTTTAAAACAAAAGGACAGTTATACGGACCGTAAGCATGGTTTCACAGTGACCCAAAATGGAAATGATTTCTCAAGGATTCAGAGTAATTCAAGGCCCTTTTTCCAGCATAGGAACAGACATGCTGGCAATTTGTTTGTTATAGTTGTGGTCTTTGTCATCTCTCATGTTAAATAGTAATGTGAAGAGGACAGCTGGAAAGTTAGCTAGCTGTTCTCCCAATTCCCAACAAGAACAAAAAAGCGCCAGCCCTGAAGGAACCTCTCTAGGTCTGTATACGGGGAAATTAACTGTCTATGCTGCAAACATATGTTGAACAGAAGCAGCGTCTTAATAATAATGATGCGGGCTCGGTATCCAGACCATGGGACCATCCTACAGGTGAACCCATCTTATAATGAGAAGCTTGTGGTACTAAATTGCTTGGATGGAGGCCAAAACCGAGCTGCCTAATGCCAAGTTTTGCCTGGAGGAAACAGGACAGGAGACAAAACAAAGAATAACATTCTACTGTTGAACCAAACCTTCAGAGAAGGACAGCAGAATGATCAAGTCTGTATATCTGCAACTGTGAGGCATCATAGCTGGGGGCTCCAGTCTGCGGGGCAAAGCCAGCTCGGCACGAACCCAACACATGTCTGTAGAATCACAGAGTATCTGGTGGAAGACAAAGACATCCAGGTCTAGGGGCTGGGACTCAGAATCACCCACAAAGCTCAAGATTTGACAAACAAAAATTAAAAAAAATCTTTGTATACAAGCCCCACTCAATTACCATGCATACCTGCATACATGTGTGTGTTTTGCTTTTATCTGAAGAGGCAGCAAGATGATACAAGCTAACTTATAAATAAACTCTCAGATGATTTGCTCATGATAAATTATTTTGATGACCTTGGATCCACTTGGAGGCACGTCCTTATATTTTAAGGTGGATCGATAGCACTAAACCTCTGACAATTCAGCACCAAGAATAACTCATCAGATTCATAGACTTCTTGAAAGATCCTGGAGAAAAAATGCAAACAAGGGAGAATGTTCTGTAATCAATTTCCATGGGAAAAAATAGTTGTGACAATAGAATACTTACCTTTCCTTATCGTGGTGTTTTTAATAGTGAGTCAGGGCGGGAAGGTCTTTAATGACCAATGGTGCAATTTATATAAATTGATTTGAAATTTCTAAGTGGATGGGTGTTTCAGCTTTTCCTCCATAAGCCCAGCTGAATGAAGAGGGAAGCTGTATCTAATATCTGTCTCACAGACCAAACAGAGAAACAAGATGGTTACACGTGCTGTTCTTCCCTCAGTCGCTGCCATGTCTTGCAAGAAAGAGGATGCATCTGTAGCTATACATCAAGAAGGGTCTTTGCAAGGCTGGAAAGAAGGTCCTGAATGTATTAGAGCGTCATTACCCAACCCAAGAAGGAAGCAACATTTCCTTATTCATAACGGATAACACCAAACATTGTCATATTTATGTATAAACTTAAACACATACGGTTAGAGTAGAAATGAAAAAACAAAACACCATGTAGAAGGATTCAGAAGTAAATCCGCCAAGCAAATAGACCAGTGGAGTACCTGAGATTGTGAGCTGCACTTAAATCCATATAGCACCCAGCTCCTAGTAACAAAAATTAGACATAAAATTGACATATTTCCCAGGAACTCTATCTAGGGGCTGGGTTGCCAAGTTCTGCTGTAATTTTACATGGAGCAAAAATATCACCAGGACAGGCAAATGAGGCATTTGATCTATGAGCTCAAGCTTCCACGTGTAGGATATCCTGAAGGTTCTCATTTGATTTGTCTTGGAGAAGGAGAGAAAAAAATTGAAACTAATTCCAAGCCAACAGGAAATTTGCACTTTTTCAGAGTTGAAAGCCAAATGAGCTGCTGAAATACAAAGTAAGGGTCCAAATGCCTTCACTGCAGTTTGATCACATGCAGACTTTTCGAGGCGGCTGAGGCGGCTGGGATACAATCTTAGAGTCAGACCGTGTTAGGGGAACCGAGAAGAAGAATATAAAAGGATGGATTCCAATTTTGGCACTTTGCAGTTCCATTTTGGTAAATATACTCAGGAGGGTCAAGGGAACTTAGAACATGAGCTTGGAAAGAAGTGCTCAGAGACCCATAAACAGACAGGGGGCCACCGGGGAATGCTCTGCAGCCAATCTTCAGCGGCACTTTTTCCAGCAAGCTTTTAATTTCAACAGGAACGTGAGGCACTGATGGAGGGCTTTTGGGTCTCAACTGGTCTCAGATTTTAAAATATTAAGCCAAATACTCAATTTAATAATGCAGAAGAATTTAATTTTGAGTCCCGACTGCAGATCAGTGTCAAAAGAATTCTCCAACCAGAAGAGTAGGTGGAGGGGCAGAGGAGTGGACGAGAGCTGTTGAGAAGTTTGCCCCAAGTCTTTTGAAGCTGGTCCAAACATTATTCCACGGGGGCGGTCCCCAGGGGGATCTGGCTACATTTCCCGGGGTCTACCTCCCAGGACATATTCTAGATTAAAAGACACTAAGAAGTTATAATAATTACAAGCCATTTGTAATCCTTGATGTGTTTCTGTCTGAAAGAGAAAACCATAAAAGGCATTTTGGGAATGACCAGGGATATTTAAGCATGGGCGAAATAGTAGAGGAAGTTAGGGAACTGTTCATTTTCCTGGCTGGGAGGCCCCAATTGTGTAGTGATGCCAAACCAAAGCCAAGGGTTATGATCTGGATCCATGGTCCTCTCCAGATTGCTCCGGCCTGATTCCCTGGACCTGGCTTCTGCGGTCCCTTGATGGGCAAGTGGAATGAGGTGCCAGCAGAGTGTTCTTTGAGCGTCTCCTGAGATGGTCCAGAACCAAGAGGATTCTTGCAAGGAGAAAGAACATGCCTTGATCTCAACTGGCCCACGTAGGTGGGAACCCAAAGCCTCAGCCAGCCCCACGTCCTGATTCTGATCCAAGGCAGAACTACAAAAAGAATTCCTTCCCAACTTCTGATTTTGACCTTGGACCCAAGTTTAGGTAACTTTGGAGAATTTTCTGAATTCACTGCTTTCCCTTGCCTAGTTCATCCTGATTCATCCTTCAGGACATGGTTGCTCTGAGAAGCCTTCCTTGATGCCACTGCCCTTGGTCATCTCTAGGTGACCTCCTTTTTGTCCCTGTAACACCCTGTTCATACCTCAGTTTGTGTTATTTTGCAATGTTGTGTTTGCTTGTTACCCTGCTCCTTCCGGCATGGGCTCCTTGAGCCAGGAAGCTATGTGTGGCCATCTGCCCAGAGATTAGCACTGGGCCTGGCACATGACAGCCAGTCAAGGACCATTAGTAGAACTGGCAACAGTTGGCAAGAGGCACACAGGAAATATTCCCCGATGGTGGTGGGGACCTTGATGATAATTGGATACACCTTGGCTGAGTTGAGTTGGAAGCATCCAAGTTGAAGTCATCTTGGGAAAAACAGCCAGAACGAGCCCCAAGTACCTGGCCAGGAGTGGAAGGAGAGAGTGAATATCAGTTTGTCACCTCTCTGCAGGGCAGCCTCGTGGGAGCTGGTGCCACCTTTACGACCAGCACCCAACAACTGGCCGGTGTTCATTCACGCATCTGTGCGCTGAGAACATCATTGCGGTTCTGGGCCACTTCAGGGTCATTTGCAAACAGATTACGTGAAAGATGCCACATTCCAAGAGAGCTGGGAGCAAGTCCACAGCTTAATGCAAAAACAACATGTTCCCTTTTGTTTCGCTTTATCTTCTCTGTAAAACTTACCCCTCCTCAAATCAGACACTTAGGAAGCTCCGGGGCCTAGCAAACTTAAGACACATAAAATTTGCAGAAAACTGTTAAAACAGCAACATCAGTGAGATTTCCAGCAGACTCTTCCCATTTCCAGCGCTCTGAGGTATGGAAATCTATCTGGAGCGAGTCCCGGGAATGAATTCCAAATGACCTGGAAGGAATCCTAAGTGAAGAGGGACACAGACTTCCAACGTCCCAGCTCTGCTCAGAGAGGCAACAACGGTGGGGAAACAAAAGCAGGTAAGGGTGGACCTGGGCTCTCAGCTTGCCTGTGAACCTCGAGGGTGACTTGTTTGCCAGCTCTGGGCCTCCTGTCCCCTCAGACCTGCGAGGAGCAGACCAGGGCTCTGTTATCCCAGACCTCAGGCCGCGGCTCTGGGACACATGCAAAACTGCCTGGCACAGAGCATGCGCCCAATCCGTGTTTGAAAAGTGAATAAATGTCCAGCCTCACCTCCTATCCCTCCCTTCTTTGCCTCCCTTTCCTCTACCTGAGTCTTCCTGATAATATAAGAAACCACTTTTCCCTCTTAGCAAACATGAACTCGTCCTCAGAGGGATTCCGGCTACCAAATTGCCCTCCTTCTTCCCGTACAGGGAGAATTAGAACACACCTCAGTCTCTGTCCTGGGACTCCTCTCCTGAAGGAAGAGCTTTCCTGCAGCTAAATAACCACTGGGAGGCGCCAGGAAGCACAGAACCATGTCCTAATGACTCTGAGGTCGGGGGCCTCTAGACCTTGGCTCTGGTGTCTATGGATCCCCTTAGTTCTGATTAAGACGCAAGTTCCCTGTGGCAAAGCCCAGAGCCTCTGCATCAGCAGGCCTGAGACAGCTCTCCAGAATCTTCACCCAGATGTTCAGATGGGATGTTGGAAGGGTACCCCTTCAGTCTTGAGGATGGAGACACACGGACAGTCTCGCTCTGCACAGGCCACCTCCGCCTCTCGAGACCCTTAGCATAGCCTTTCCTTCAAGAGCTCCGTGACTCCAGGATCAAACACCTCTCACCTTGGAAAGAGCGCGTTCCAGGTGGAAGGGCAGAGTCAGCACCCAAGAGGGAGCTGGGAGTTATCCAATGAACTCACAGTGTTTTCCAAACTGCCCCCTACCTTGGGCTTTTCCTTCCTTAGGTTTCAGAGATGGCCTGATCTCCAAGCTCTGCTGTAACTCCAAGTTACTGTATCTCATGCTTGTCTCCTAGTGGCCTAGAAACCCCTTGAGGGTGGGAGCTGGGTACCCGGTGTCTGCGTGAGCCCCACAGTACGTGGCACACAGCAGAGCATGCACTCAGCAGGCATAGACAGGTGTGCTGGGATGCAGCTGGCCAATGTTGAGTTGATCACTGAACAGTGATGGGCTAAATAAATAGGGTTCGTGAGGACAGCTTATAGTCTCAGAGGGATTGCCCTGGAAATCCAGGGACAGGAGAAAAAGCCATTGTGCCCTATGCCTTGGTGTTGAGTCACAAACCTTGGAAAGAGACGCGGGTGTTATGGACTATGCCCTCTTGTCCAAAGCAAAGATGAATTCAGTGTCCTGGGGTGAACAAATAATGTTTTACACTTAATGTCTTTTAATCAGTGACCCCAATAAATACTCTGGATGAAGAGATTCATAACATGTCATAATTCCGGTGGGTCCAGCTCAGATTAACATCCCCTCTGAAGAGAACCAAAGCACAGCAGAGTGAGGAAACCAAGATGTGGCTTATGTGAATGATATCTTATCAGCTTATAAAAGGAAACTGTCAATCACATTTAAGACTTCAAAATATTTTATAGAGTGTTTACACTGTCACGGCGGAACCAATGAATCTAACTGGCACATAAATGGGAATATGTGACTTACGGCACAGTTGCCCATGGATTAGAACTCCTAAAAATTCTGTGAAATGAGTATTAGTAACTTGTTTTACAAATTGAGTGACTCAGAATAAGTCACATTAGGCAAGTTTTCTAAACTCCCAACACACTCGCTGACCTGAAATCTTACAGATTCTGTCAAATCTCACTGACTCATTACCATTTCATAACCATAGCCTCCTAGAATGTCAGACTTGGAAAGGGCCCATAAATAATGCTTTAAAATATTTAATAAAAAGTAATTTATACGCATTACAAAAAAATTAAACTGTAGAATAAAGTACAACCAGGAAGGGAAGTCTCCCTCCCTCCCCAACCATGAAACTCCACAGTCAGATGACACCATCATAACTAGTTTCTTGTGTGTCCTTCAAACACACACAATCATATTTCTGTGTGTGTACATGTGTAGATCTTGCTTATTTGCACAAATGGAATATATTATGCATATTTTACTGTATCTTGTTTTTTCAATTAAAAATATAACTTGGTTCCTGATCAGTGCATATACCTATACATCATGCTTTTTTCCCCCCTATTTTATAGATATAACAAAAATTACTTAATGAGTCACCTATTATTTGACAATTATTTTTTTCTAGCATTTTGCTACAATTAAAATGAACATTCTTGTATATCTTTTTCTAATGGGTACCTAAGGAGAATTCCTGGGACAAAAGGTCAAATTGCCTCCAAAGAGGAAGCAAAATGTACACCTCAATTAAAAGTGTACAAAATGCATATTTTCACTCAACTTCATCAACACAATGTAATAAGATTTTTACATGTTTTATCAATCTAAGAGATAAAAATGTTGTCTCATTTGAATTTTTATTTTCGTAAATAGTGAAGCTTTTTACCCAAAGTTTAAAATCCATTTGTATTTCTTTGTCCATGAAATGTTTATTCAAGTCTTTTACACAATTGTATATTAGATCATGACTTTTCCTAATTGTCCTGTAAGAGCTCTTTACATATCAAGAAAGGAAGATTTGCATTTATTATTTATATGGTAAAATTATTTTTGCCCCCAACTTGTTATTTATCTTTTTACTTTGGATAATTTTTGATGCCAAGTCAGTAAATTTATATAGTTTTTTTTTTTAATTGTGGTGTGTGGATTTTATTTCCTGCTAACCAAGTTATTTTCCACACAGAAGCTATATAAATAAAATTCTTACATGTTTTGTTCTAGTATTTCTTAAATTGGATTTTATACCTTAAATGAAGGATCCATAAGGAATTTACATTGGTATATAAGGTATGAACTGAGAGCCCAGATTGATTGTTTTGTCAAATGGTTAGTTATTTGTTCAACAATGTTTCTTATATAATTCATGTCTTTCTCACTGATTTTAAATGCTACATTTATCATATACAAAATTTATATATATATTAGTCTATTTTTATACTCATTTTTATTCTATTGTTCTTATCTATTTTTATACTAACTGCCAAATCCTTTATCTTACTAAAGCTTCATAATACATATAACATCTGGATAGATTTTTTTTTTACCTCATTTATTTTCCATTTATTTTTATTCCATTTATTCCATTTATTTTTCCATTTTTTACCTCATTTATTCTCAGATTTTTCTATTTATGGAAGAACAATATGTTTTTGAAATTTAGAGTTTGACAAGGTAAAAAATTCTGTCAGAATTTTTTACTGGGATTATATTTAATTTATATTGCCAAAGTATCTATTCATTCTAAATACAAGGCACGTTTCCATTCTGAATCTTTCAGCAGAATTCTAATTTTTTTATATAGATGTAGATATAGATTTATATAGATTTTAAATTATGTATAAATATATAAATTATAGATTTATATATTTTTATATAGATTTTATATAGATTTATATAGATTTTAATAATTGGTGAAATAGTAAACATAAATTTTTCAATTGAAAAAAATATTTTTATATCTATATTCTCTCTCGATCTACAGATATAGATTGAGAGAGAGAGAAAGAGAGAGGAAGTCATATACTAGAACTAAGACCAAAACCAAAATATAGTCAGTCACCTTAATAAAGACTGAAGGTAAGTTGACAGGACCAATGGGATCTGCCAATAATTGAAACACCTGCCAGAACAAGACTCAACAACCACAAAGGAAACATAACAATACTTCTTATACTATGTCATATACAATGTTCAACATAGAATCAAAAATTATGAGAAAAAGCAGGAAAAATGTGACCCCTAGTCAAGATGAAAAGAGGTCAATAGAAATTTAAGTATGTTGGAGAATTTAAAGGCAAAGAGGTACATTAAGAGTGAACAGGAGAGAAGTCAAAACTATAAATAAATAGACCAAAGGTATATTCTAAAAGAGAAGAGTAGAATATCTGAAACAAAAAATTCATTCAGATAAGCCTACAAGCAGTTTAGACAATGAAGAAGAAAGAATTCACAAACTGGAAACAGACTAATAGAAATTTGACCAACTGAAAAACACAGAGAAGAAAGATTTTTTTTTTAAATAGTATATATAAACAGAGCCTCAGTAACCTGAGGGAGAATTACAAGCAATTGAATAAATATACAATTGGATGCCCAGAAGGAGAGAAGAGACAAAATAGGTCAAGAAAGAAACTTGGGGAAATAAAGGCTGAAATATTTTCAAGTTTCATGAAAGGCATCAACCTACAGATTTAAGAAGCACAGCAGTCTGTTATTGGGATAAATAAAAATAAAACCACACCTAGGCACATCAGAGTAAAACTGTTGTAATCCAAAGATAAAAAGAAATAGTTTGAAAGCAGTCAGATAAAAGCAATACATTAAATACACACAGAATAGAACTAATTACTCCTGACTTCTAATCAGGAAACAAACAAACAAACAAACAAAACATAGGCCAATGGATAAAGTAATGAAACCTTAAAGTACTGAAAAATTAAAACTGTCAATCCTGTAATTTACATTCATTGAATGTATCCTTTGAAACGAGGATAAAAAGAAAACATTTTTCAGAGAAATGAAAGCTAAGGAAGCATACTTGCACTATAAAAAATGATAAAGTTCTTTATGAATGATAATAATATCAGAACAAAACTTGGAAATACAGGAAGGAATAAAGAGCACTATGAATTGTCAAATTCATACATGGATAAATATTAAAAACTATTCTTCTTTTCTTAATTTCTTCATAGTGAACTACTAAACATTATATTGTGTGATTTTTAACATATGCAATAGCAAAATGTATTAAAAAATTGTACGTAGGACAGTGAATTTAAATAGAATAATACTTGAAGTTTCTTATATTTTACCTGAAGTGGTATAATATTAATCTCAAATAGACAATGATAGGTTAAAATGCACAATTTAATCTCTACATTAATCACTAAATACAAAAACCCAAAAGAAGAAAAGAACCATCACCACCACCACCAAGAGGTTTAGTTAAAAAGACAATATAAAAAATTGAATTTTAAAAATTTGACTAACTCTAAAGAAGATAATAAAGGGAAAGAAGGAATTTTAGAAAATGATGGTACAAGGAGTAAATAAATAAGAAAATGATGACAATTTCATTAAATATAAATGGACAAAACACCCTGATCAAAAGGCAGAGATTGTCAGGTTGCATAAAAAAGCAAAACCTAACTATGTGATGTCTACAAGAATTACACTCTAAATATAAGGAAATAATAGATTGAAAATAAAAGGATAGAAAAATATATAACCTCCATAGTGTATGCTTAAGAAAGCTTGTGTGACTATATTAATAACAAAACGTAGAATACAGAACAAATGTAGCAAGAGAGATAACAAGAGATAACAAGAATCATTTTGTAATGATAAAAAGTCCTTTTCTGAAGAAGACATAACAATAAAAATTGTGAGTGCACATAAAAACAGAGCTTCAAAACAAATAAGGCAAAAACTGATAGAATTAAAGGGATAAATAAATACAGCACAATCATAGTTAGAGATTTTAACACTTCTCTCTCAGGAATTGAAATAATCACTAGATAACAAATTAAGTAAACAGAAATTCTGGACAACTCTATCAACTGTCTTGACCTAATTGACATCTATAGAATGCTACATTCAAAGCCATAGAATAGACATTATTTTTTAGTGCCCATGAAATGTTCACCAAGAGGAACCATATGCAGGGCCATAAAAATAAAACCCCAGTAAATTCCAACAAGTTTCAAAATCTTATAGTGTATATTCTCTGGTTAAAATGGAATCTAATTTTGAAATCTATAACTATAAGACATTTATTTTTTAAAAATCCAATATTTATAAACTTTGAAACACACTTCTCAATAACACTTTGTTCAAAGAAAAAATATCACAATAAAATGTTTTCAACTGAATTATAATGAAAACAAACATATCAAAACATATGAGATTCAGAAAAAGCAGTACATAATGGAAAATTTGTAAGTCTAAATGCATATAGTACCCAAAAAAGAAGTTTAAAATGAATAATATTAGTTTCCTTCTTAAGAAGCTAGAAAATGAAGAGCAAAGAAAACACAAACCACTTAAAGAAATAAAAGTAAGAGCAGATAAAATCATTGAAATAATTTTTAAAAAGTAGAGAAAATTTACAAAAAAATAAATCCATTCATACACATACTCTCTCAGAAAATCAAGTGGGAAAGACCACTCCCCAACTCGTTTTTTGAGGCCAGTATATCTCTGATACCAAAAATTGAAAAAGGTATTACAAAAAATGTAAATTAAAGACTAACATTCTTCATAAACACACATTAAAAACAGTTAATAAGACATTAAGAAATAAAATTCACCAATGTATAGAGAGGATAATACAATAATATGTCCTAAGCAAGTGAGATTTATCTCAAGAATGCAAGGTTGATTTACCATTTGAAACCAATCAATATAATTCATCACATTAACAAATAAAGGGGAAAAAATGATCATTTCAATAGATACAGAAAAAAGCATTCGTTGAAATTCAACATCAACTCATGATAATACAAAATCACTACATCGAACTATGAATTAAAGAAAATATGTTCATTGTGATGAAGGGCATCTACAAAACAACAACAACCACCTTCATGTATTATCACACTTAATGGTAAAAGTTGAATGTCTTCCTGTAGGATTGGTATAAGCAACAGTATCTGTTCTTAGCACTTCAATTCAATGGAGCAATAAAGCAGGAAAAAGAAAAATCCCTAAAGCTTGGGTAAGAGTAAAGCTGTTTTTATTTGCAGTTAACATGATCATGTACATAGAAAATCCTAAGGAGGCTACAAAAATCCTGCTGGACCGATTGAACAAGATCACAGCATAAGGTCAATACAAAAAATTCAACTGTAATTATATATCTATTAGTCACATGCAAATGAAAAACACAATTTTTTTAAAAAAGCACCATCTACAATAGCATTAGAAAACATAAAATATTTAAGAATAAATATAATAAAGGCCATGCTAAACCTCTGTACTGAAAACTGTAAAAACAATTTCTGAGAGAAATTAAAGACTAAATAAATGGAGAGATACAGTTCATGGACTGGAAAACTTAATATAATCAAGACGTCAATTCTCCTTCCCGTTGAACCATAGTTTCAGTGTAATCCCAATAAAATCCCGGCAAACATTTTTGTGAATATTAACAAGCTGATTCTAAACTTTGTATGGTAATCTAAAGAACCTAGGATCACTAAAAGAATCTTAAAGACAAATAGCTTTGGAGAATTTTCACTACTTGATTTTAAGACTTGCTATAAGCTGCAATTACCAAGACACTGTGGGTTTGACATTTGGGTAGAGAAATAGATCAACTGAGCAGAATAAGGTCCAGAAGGAGCCCACATAGTCATAGGACTTCTGAGGAAGGCCTAATGTGGCGCAATGGGGAAAGTATGGTCTTTTCATCTAGTAACTTTAGAACGATTAGATAAACATAAGGGGGTAAAGTAAACCTTAATTCTGCCTCATACACCAAAAGAAGTTAATTTGAGATGGAGTGTTTGAAATGAGCCCTAAACAGAAAAGCTGAAACTAGAATCTCTGGAAGAAGTTATGAGAATATCTTTGCAACCTTGAGACAGGCCAAGATTTAATAGAGAGAACGTAAAAAGCACTAAGCAAAAGGAAAAACAATCATAAATTTAATATCATCAACGTTAATGATTTCTGCTCATCAAGTGACTCTACCAAGAATGAAAAGGCAAGTTGGATACTGGGGAAAAAAATATTAACAATACATGTGTCTGTCAAAGTCCTTATAGCCAGAATATATAAAAAACTCATAAAATTCAACAATAAAATGGCACACATTCTTTTAAAGGGCACATGATTAAAGTGGATTTAACAGGAGGTATATTGTGTTTTTTACAAACCACAAACTTCATTGTTGCCTTGTTTGAAGAAATTGCAGCTGCCTCCCTGAACTTCAGCGACCACCACCCTGACCAGTGAGCAGCCATCAACATCGAGGGAAGACCCTCCACCAGCAAAAAGATTATGACTCACTGAAGACTCAGATGATGCTTAGCATTTTTTAGCAATAAAGGATTTTTAATTCAAATATGTACATTGTTTTATTAGACATAATGTTATTGCATGATTAATAGACTACAGTATAGTGTAAACATAACTTTTACGCACTGGGAAACCAAAAATCTGTGTGACTTGTTTTATTACAATATTCACTTTATTGCAGTGATCTGGAACTGAACCTGCAATATCTCTGAGGTCTGCCTGTTTGTGACCACAAAAGGACCCCCATGTGCATGTAAATAGCAACTGTATTTATAATAGCCCCAAACTGGAAACAAGTCAAATGTCTATCAACAGAGAACGACCCAATTATAGTATATTTGCACTACTACTAGTACTACTAAGCATTAAAAATAAAGATGATGCAAATAGCAACATGGATGAATTTTAAAAACATTACGAGTGGCATATGCTAAACATTAAAGAGTGCATACTGAGTGATTGCATTGACGTGAAGTTCAGGAACAGACAGACAAATCAATAGTTGTCTATGGAAGTGGGAATTAGCTATAAGGAGGCAAGAGAAATCTTGTGAAGTAATGGAGAAGTTCTATATCCAGATGGAGGTTTTGGTTACACAGGTATACACACTTATCCAAAATTATCAGGTTGTACACTTAAGAACTGTGCATTCAACTGTGAATTTTACTTCGATTAAAAAATTGTTAGGCATTGTTGTTTTATGATTATTTTACCATTCAGCCTGATACTTACATATTTTTATGATTTTAACATGTTAAGGAAGCATCCATATAATCTGTTTTAGTAGTTTTTGAAAGCAGAAATGATATTAATTTTTGTTATATTTTTAGCATCATTATGAGAAAGAAAAAGAGAAATAGAGAAAAAGTTGGTTTGTTTTAACAAATAACGGGGTTAGGCAATGTGTATTGTTTTGCTATGGGTTTCATTTTTTGCTCAAGCATATGTCATTCAATGCGAGCATGAATAAAACTTCAAATCCCTTTAAATTTGAATATCATAAGTCCATAAACTATGTTTAAATATGATGACACCCTCCCTTAAAGTTGACTCCTGGCCTTTGTAGGTCCCACTTTTCAGGCTGTGTGGTATGTCCATCAGGGCCCATTTGATGAATGAGCATTGCAGGATTTACTCTAAAATAACTGTTAGCCAAGGCATAACCTGGCAATACAACATTCCTCCAAAACAGATGAAAGATTGTGATGCTCTTTTGTTATATACTAATGAACAGCTACTCCAATTTCCCTTGTATGTCCTCAAAATACTCAGCCCAAACACCAGCTTCTTAGGCCATTTCAGAGGATATCCTGGTGGCGCTGCCACAGCCATCAGCCCTGCGCTAGTGTCTCCATCACTGATTAACAGCCTCACAGGGCCATCCTGGTGAACACTGCCTAGTATACTGATGTGAATCACTAAGCAGTTCCTCAACACATAGGTACTGAAAGCTTCGGGTAAAGACTGAAGAGTGAAAACATTTTTACTTTACTCATCCCTATAAATAATTACCAAAAACAAACAAAAAAGATTAATAGATAGGAAATTAAAAATCTAGATCTTCAATAACGTAAATGACAAAGAAAAAAATCCTGCAAAACTCCAGGTTACAAACTTCCGGTAACACCCCCTCTCACACTCAATTCACACATCTCAGCAGATTCTGGAAGGGTGTATGCCTCAAGCCTGGCCGGTTACACCCTCCACCTGTTGATGTGTGAACGAGCAGACACGGGCCACACTGGACAAGAGCCTCAGCACCAGGCCTTTTGCTGGAATTAGGTTCTTTTTCTGGGACAGTTGCTGAGCCGCTGCTGGTCATTGTTGCCACCACATGGGGGAAGCCAGGCTGAGCACGAAGCCAACACAGGTGAAAGTAAAAGAAAACACTCTTTAGAAAAGAGTATAGGTTTGGGACTTCGCTGGTGGTCCAGTGGATAAGACCCTGTGCTTCCAACGTAGTGGGCACAGTTTCGATCCCTGATCAGGGAACTAAGATCCCACATGCCAAGTGGCATGGCCAAAAGACATTTTAAAAATTTTTAAAAATTAAAACTAAGAGTATAGACTCATGATATTACTGAGTGTCTGGATCCAGACATAATTAGAATCACTGATTCAGTCAACATTTTCTGTTTGACATATTTTGAGTTATTTTGCTTGAAGCCCAAAGAGTCATTGTTAGGACAGCATCCAGGGAGAAACTGGATTTCACATTACTTCTTTTTTGCAATACTCACTGCCAGAGCAGAGAGAATGACATCCATGATGTTCCTATTCAATGCTGTCCAAGATGGACATTTTCAAGGGTGTAAGAACATGTGGAACCCAGCTTCCATGGCTCCTTTTGAAAACAAAACAAGTCAAAATTGAACAAAAAGACTACTTGACAATTACATTCAGTCAAGCAAGAAATGAATTTAAATAAAGGACTTTGTTGTATACTTAAATGGATTTGCTGCTCTCATAATTCCTTTCTCCAAGACTTCTTTATTTTTAAAACTAAAAATCTGTGGGAAGTATGGATACAGAAGGGAAGGTACTAGTCACATTATTCTTTCATTGTCAGCATTTATAACAGTGTTTGGAGGTGGCACAATAGGACTTTAACGATTGGTTTTCACACGTTCAAGTGTCTTTTAGGTAAATGTGAACCTAATAAAATCCCCAGAGCTTCAGATGAGGAGACAAAGGTCTCCCAAGTAAGTTGGTCCGGGAGGTCACACCGTACTTCAGAGAGGCGAGGGGTCCGAGGCCCATCTGCTCCAGGATGAGGATGTGACCTTGGTTGCTTCAGTTATCAGTTGAGGAAATTAGTATTTTCACTTCCAAATTATGTTCTATGCACATGATACTTCCACTTCCACTCCCCAAAGAATTTTCATTTAGTCAAAGAGTGAATGTAAAATGTGATTTTATGTTTCTCTGGAATTGTTGCCACATTTTCCCCATAAGAGTGATTCATTTCAAAACCTTCAATTAATGAAGAGGAAAAGGGTGTTGTTGTTATTTGCATAAATATCACATCTCAGTACATCATCCCAAAGACTGGCTGAAAAGAGCTTATCCCTCACAGACCCAAGTGACAGTGCATTGAACATGTCGTCCAAAATAATCACCAGTGCTTGGTGGCCTTGCAACGTGCACTAAATCTGGGAATATCTTGCTTTCCTTGAAATGTTGGTATGTCTCCTAGCCCCAACCTCTGCGTTGAAACTTGCTCCTATCTGTCCCAGGTGGAATTTAATTCCTAATGTTTAAACTCCCCCGAAGCAAAATATGCATGTTCTGTGATTTTGGAAAATTCTTCTTCCCTTGTGTTAGCTGATTGTTTAAAAACAAATGAACCCCAAATCCATCCAGATCAGGTCAATTTCCTCTCCCTGCCATCTGGTCCAGAAAGACAAAAATAGGGAATTTTCCTGTGCTGACTTTACACTCCAGAGGAAAGAAGGCAAAACAGTGTGGGAAAATGTCTTGGTTGTGCTGAGGCCTTGGAGAAGACCCAATGGCTGAGCGTCCCCTGGGGTGTGGGCTGGAAATGTGATGAATGAGCCGGCCAAGGAGCCCTGCCTCCCTCCCCAGCATATGTTTTTGTACTTTCTTCCTAATATATTGCAGGATTATTGCTAAGGCGTGAACAGTTCTGGAACTCCTCCCCATCCCTTAAGACTCAGCCAGCCCACCCCACGTTTTACTTGAAACATAAACTACTTGGAAAGACAAGGCCCTAGCGATTGTTATAAGGGAGCAAAGCATTAACAATGAAGGTGCACCTGTGCACATCTGGAGCTTTCCAAATGGCAATGAGTTTCACATCTTTTAGGGGGGAAAAAACGGAGAACAACACCATGTTTTATGGATAAGTGACAGATCCAGAACATGTAGGAGCGTGGGCACCCGCACTTAGAACCATATCAGGATTTCTTTAAAAAATTGTTTCCTGAAAAAACACATCTGCCAAAAACTTTCCCATCCATTATAATAAATGTGGAAAATGTCATCCTTAGGTTTCTGAGCTCTGAGTAATGATTGCATCAAAATAGTGATTTTAGTACTTCTTTGAATTTTCCAAAGTTTTTTGAGCCTTTTTTATGGGTCAGTGAAGATTGTTTTCTTTTTTTTTTTTTTTAAACTCTCAGAGACAAAAAGCTATTTTTGTCCAAAGTTTAATGAACTCAAAAATCTAGGAAACTGGATTTCTGTTTAGATCTGCATAAGGTTCCTGTTGGTCCACACAAGAAAGTCTACAGGGGAGGAGAGGAGATCCAAATATTAGGTTTCTGATGCTCTGATGCAAAATCTACAAAAGCTAAATGTTCAGAATTTCTCTCAAGCAGTGAAGTGTCAAATCAGACAGGAGGAGGAATTCCCAAAGTTGAGTTTTTTCAAATGCAGTAGGTAAAGGGAAGGGACAGAAAGGCGCGCTCTGGCCACGGGGTGTTGCCTTGTACACAGGTGTTGTGTGTGCAGCCTGGGGCTGGTCTACACCAGCCCTCCTGCTCTGCACCCCCAGACACGTGCACCAGTAACCGAGACAGGAGAGGCCCAGAGAACAGGTCAGAGCCAGGGGCCAAAGGCAAGAGAAGGTACACAGCAGGAAACCCAGCCCGTTGCAAACATGCTCAGATGCCTTAGGAAACTCATCTGCACACAGACAGGGTGGTTGGCCCCGATTTCATTGTTCACCTTTTCATAGCCTACTGTGTCTGCCATTTCAGGGGGCCTCACGTTCCCTTTCTCCCGTCAGCCCCTCCACCTGCCACGCGCCCTCTAGGAATCTCGATGGCTTGTTTGATGTCTGGGTCACATGGGGCCATCACTGCCCAGGGAGCCTCATGGGTTTTACCAGGTGAGTTTTCCTCGAGGGCAGAAAGGGCATCTGGGACCCATTCCACCTTGCCTTTCCTCCGTCAGCCATTGTCCTCTCTTGCTGTTCCCGGACCGGGGAGGAAAAGAAAATGGGAGCTGGAATTTAAAGCTTAAATCGGAGGGAGGGAATTAGAAGAAGTAAAAAGAAAGAGAGGGATTAGAACCCAAATAGCGTCAACTTTGCCTTTGAATCAGCTCTAACCACCCCAGTCAGTTCTATTAATTCTAATCCCACCAGTAATTAATTTATTTTGAGCAATAGTAGTAGATATAATTTGTTTAAATTTTATGCAGATAATCTAAAAATTTCCAGCTGATGTAGCAAAACATACAGACAAAAACTCATAAAAGTCACCACAGGGATGAACAGAGCTGTATTCACGCGTGAAGCCATGAACTGTGGAAGACACTGTCAGGGTACACCCTAAGACATCTGGTCAACCCCTCGGTGCCTCAGTTTCCTCATTAGGGAATCATGGGTAACACAGCCCTCAGCCTCCTTGGTGGCTGTGGGGATTAAAGGACTGTCTACG
Organism: Balaenoptera borealis; assembly: GCF_965194805.1. Lineage (NCBI taxonomy): Eukaryota > Metazoa > Chordata > Mammalia > Artiodactyla > Balaenopteridae > Balaenoptera > Balaenoptera borealis. The sequence continues at coordinate 114,341,901 of NC_138874.1, forward strand.
GGAAGCCCATGGAACAGCATTTGATGAATGATGTTGGTTTCTCCTATTGCAGGAAGTTGCTGGTTAGCCTTTAGTCCCCAAATACTTGCTGTGCTTCAGGTAGGGCCCTGCACAGAGCCCATCCCCATGAGCTTCTGCTAAATAAATGAGCTCAGAGAGTAACTTTGAGAGCTGATGAGAGCATGCTGTCTTTACAGCTTTGCCAGGTCTCACTTCTGTCCTACAAAGAAGCCACCACAGTGACCAGTACAGGAGGGTTGGGCAGTGGTGAGGGGAGAGTGTCCATACCCCATCTCCTACGAGGAACTGGCCTCTTCTAAACCACCGAGCAGGCTTGCAAAGGAGGAGCCGCAGCCCAGCGGTGGCAACCACTGAGGCTCTTTGGGATTATTCAAGGACAACTTCCAGACAAACGTTCCAATGCGCTGCCCACATGGAGACAGGGAAGGAAGGTAGATGGTGGGAGGCACAGTTCACTGATGGAGTTCTGGATGAGGTCTGGGTCTAGACTGGGGGCTTACCTGCTGCTAAACATACGGACAATAGCTCAGAGCCTGCATCGGGATAAATGGGAGAGCCCTCATTTCCTTCCAGATGGAGAAGGGCACTTTGGGGCAAATGCGTTGCCTGGCTTACAGGTTACATGTGGTGTATGATCCCATGACAGAAGCACCTTAGCGGGGGATGCATTTACTCCTGGCTTTTAATTCATTGCCCCCTCTTTAGCTTCACCTGACTTTTTCCTCAAGGTGCCAGGGACAGAGGCGACTTTGGGTTTCCGGTGTTTTGTGCTCGTGCGTCCTCCCAGCCTGGAACATTCCAAACCTGTAAGAGGGAAAGGAGTCACCAGAACAACCATTGTCATAATAGTTTTTTAAAACAATCCATTCCCGGAAATGAAATGGGGATTCCAGATCCCTGTGGCAATAAACTAGAGCCCACAACCCCCTTTTAAAAATGTGATGTTCCCCCTCTCCCCCAAAATGTTTATCTTATCTGTTTTTAAGACTTAAAAGGCAAACAACACAGTAATTATCTTCAGGAAAATGGGAAGTATAAGAGCCAGAGAGAATGAGTCATACTTCTGTTTTCTTTTTTTCCTACCATAACTGTTTCTTTTGGAAGGCATCTGAATCATGGTTATTAATTTATCTTTATGCGATTTCCAGCTGCTGATCACGTGTTAAACCATCCATGAAGGGGAACAAGAGAGGGGTCTGGGGACCAGAGCTTTCCTCAAAGTGAAAAGCAGGTATTTAAAGTCACGAACCCTGGCACCCACGTTCCCTGGCAACCCCCGCTGCCTCTCCAGGAGGTGCCCGACCCAGCAAGTGATGAAGGGTAATCAGCCGGAGAGTGGAGTTTGCCGTACGTGGGGAAGGAGCCTGGGAAGTTGAACACCTCGGAGTCAGCTCTGAAGCCGGACAGGGTGAAGGAGAGGAAGCCCATGGCTAGATGATTCCAGGTGGGAGCCTGCTGCCTTGTCCACAGACGGCTACCTCTGCACCTACGGTGTGCTCTGCCCTAGTTCAAAAGTGACAACAGCACAAACGCCACCTGGACCCATAAGGGCCCCTTAGCACTTTGTATCAATAGTTGAGAAGAGTGGGAGTGACCCTGGGTGTGACCTTGGTGTGAAAGGGCCGAGTGTTTCCGATCTGGGGACACAGACCCACCCTTTTCTTGGGCTTCCACCTCTCACATTTGCTGCCTGAGAAAATCACTTGATGAAATCATCATGCGAAGAGCCTGTCTAAATTGGGAATAATGGCACCTACCGCAGCAGGAAGGGAAAGAGGTGTGGAAACGTCCACGTGAAACACCCACACGGCATCCACAAGGAAAGGCAGGCTGAGATCAGCCGCCCCACGTAGGTCAAGGTCAGATGAGGATTTTGGAGACTCAAGGAAGGGAAAGAGTGCTTCTAAATTTGGGGGAAGAGGTGTGCAAAGGAACCCTTTGGAGGGGGCAGGTATGAATTTGGGGGTGGGTCTAAGGAGGGGAAGGAGAGCTTGGGGACAGCAGGAGCAAAGGCACAGAGACAGGAAGGGCTTCCACATTCACGGGGTCGACCAGAGCGGCTGAGCCCTCGGCTTCAGGAAAGAGACGAAGTGGGGCTGGCACATGACGGGCAGCCAACTGAGGGCACAGGTAAGGGAACAGTCACCTACAAGGTGACTATCGGGCCACCAAGTCACCTACAAGGTGACTATTGGGCCACCAAGGAACAGAGCCTTTGGCTTGTTGCCTTTAGAAGTGAATTTGATGTAAGGCATTCACTTATCAACAGAGTGCATGCAGAGTGGGAAATGGGCCGTCTTGGTTCATAGCAACTGATATTATAAAGCTTCTGAGTTGAAAATGGTGTCAAGGAGAAAGGAAAGATTGCCATCCCCTCACCCAGTTCCGCAGTCTCTTTCTTCCCATTCGGGGTGGGGTTAGCGCCCCTGGGGACCCTGGAAGGCAGGGTCCCTGTCCTAGTGCTCTGTCTACCATGTGTATCAGGGACAGTTGATGGACGGGGTAGTCTTGGAGGGACTTGAATTTCAGAGTGACTTCAACCCCTTTTGTGCCGGTCCAGCGACACACAAAGTCTCAGGGTGTAGAATTCACTTTGTAGTTCTCTCTCTGTAAACACGACGCACAAACAACCTGCCTAGAGACCCTGATGGGTCACCAGGCGAGCCGGGTCCCTCTGCGGCGGCTGTCAGTGGCCAGCGGGGCCCAGGCTCTGTGCTGGAATAACGTGATCGCAGGCAGGACGGCAACCGCCCTGCGGTGTAGAGGGAATATGGTAATATTCTGAAATGGCAATTGTCCTAAATAAATAGCACATCAACTTACTTAAACCTAATCATAAATGGTACAAATTGGGCCCATGTGCAAACAGAAACCCGAGCTCAACTCCGGAGTTAAAGCAGCCATTGTCTCTTTCCTGACCTGGGCTCGAAAGCCTTGCGTGTCCGATTACATCTGTTAAAACGATTTGAGTGCCAGTCCCGTATTTTAATTATAAATATATAAAAATTTTTAATAAGACGGCATTCTGGGCTTGCTAAGCTTTTAAAATGCTCTTTGGGGGGTGCAGCGGGTAGAGGAGAATTCCGTGTGCCCCAGACCCAATGCCAGCATCTAATGATTGAATGTTTTCCTGCAATAAATTGAAAAAATCTGGTTTGTAAAAATGGATCCAAATCGCTTGGCATTAGAACGGTAATTTGTTACCTGGCTTCCAACGTGTTGGACCTTGGTGAGGAGCTGCCTTTGCCAAAGAAAGGGAAAGATACAAGAGAAAGCCCGAGGATCCTCACCCCGCCCCCGAGAAGGGTCTCCACCCGCCCTCCCCCTGACCTCACCTCCCTCCCCCTTGCCTCACTTTCTCACGGCTCCAAAGAAGAGGTTCTGCCGCCCAAAACAGGGATGGGGGTGTCTCAGGACTAAAGCCAGCTCCAAGCCACCTTCTCTGTACCTTTCCAAACCTCAGGCCTGCTTAATTATGATTAATTGCCACATGGATAATCAGATACAGTTTCAAAAGGTTGGAAATGACATTCCAAGGACACCAGGGAAGACGCGAGATCTTTCTTTGTTCGCGGGAAGAAAAGGCAGGTCCTTCCCTCAGCCCCATAACCTTTTCTTATTTTAACAATTCCAAACAGAATTAATACCATCAGTATATTGTTCCCACCCCAGGGAATTGAACTTCAACTGTACAATTTCTGCAGCTGTCAGTGTTTCAGACCTCCTGTCAATAATGCAATGTTGGGGTGCCCTTCTGCTTGAATGAAAGCAGTTTCAAGTTTCTGCTTTACGTCTGTGCTTTCTGGGTGGTGGGACATGATGAGAAAGTACAAAAAAAAAAAATAATAACCGCAGTTAAAAAGCTTCCACTCTTGACTTAACTGGATCAAATGTAATAGACTTCAGTCTTTTCTCCTGATTTCCTCTGCTTGTTTTAGAAAACACTGTGAAAAGTGCAGGCGATTTTGTCTTGCCAGCTCTTCCCTCCATTTAAAATCCCTTTGGCTAAGTCAAGGATCACAGTATGTCATTTCCAGTCTAACAGAAGTGCGGGGCCGCTCAGCTCCTATTACCAGGAGGCAAATCCCTCGGTTCCCGGCGCCAGGGTTGCTGCACTTGGCTCCCATCCCAGTATTGTTCCCTCATTACATTCCAGAGGCCTCTCTTCGAGTTAATGTTTGCCCTGGGAGGTCCAAATATCCAGCAATCAGCACTGAACTTTTCTTTTTGTTGAGAATTGTAGGTTTCAAATGCAATCACTGGCTTTACAGAAAAACTTACAGGTGAACACAAAAGCACTAATTTACATTTTATGCACAAACAGTAACATTTGTAGCAGTTTCACCATATGTGCCCATAAAAGACTTTTAGAAGATGTCTGGCTTTTTAAGACTTTATGGTGGCTGGAATTGGTTTACCAATTTAAGGGCCGTCATTTTATTTTATTTTTTAAACTCTGAATAGCATAAAAGTATTTTATCCTAGAAGGCTAACGCTCCATACAGGCTGCATCGTTAATACATGTGCTCACGTGGGAAACAGCCTTCAGAAAAGGCTAAACTAATTTGAACCAGTTTCAAGCACATAGCATTTAATTAAATCACATCTTCAGAATGGATTTTAAAGGTTGGGATTTTCAGAGCACGTGGACCATGCTCAGCATCTTGGCCGTGGTCCTGGGCAGCTCTGCCAAGATGCCCACGACTGACGGGCCATGATCGGGACCAATGTTTCATGGAGTTTTGCACAGGATTTCATGCCCAATCGAAACACCAGGGGGATGCGAGGTTTTGACCCTCCCGAACGCTGCACAGACCCTCTGGCACAGCCAAGTGCTTCTCAAGAGCACAGCCAGGCAAAGCCCTGGTTTACTCGGGTCCCAGCAGCGGAGCCACTGGAGGGCCGCCCCCCTTCCCCATCAGGGAATCTGGAGCCAGGTCCATTGCACAGGGCACTGACGCTGCAGACCACCCCTGCCCCCACCCCAAGGACCCCTCACAATCCAGAAGCTTCAGCCCAAGCTTGCTGGGGAAATCGTGATGGTGAGGGGTCCAGCGTTTCCTGGGAAGATGCCCTTGGAGCCATGACGCTGGAGGCTTAGTCTCCCTGGAATGAAGGTAAAGGCACAATGCCGCTCTCTGCCGGCCCAGAGGACAGACTGGCGGAGGGTGGCTGTTCCATGAGACAATCCCCCAAGGGTTTCCGGGCCTGATCCCAACACGCAGAGGACAGGAGTAGAGAGAGCTCTCTTCTCCTCTGCCCACCGTCACCCCCAGCACTTCCTCTCTTCTGATCCGTTAGTGTTTTTCTGAGCCTCAAAATGTAAACAAAGACAATCCCCTTGTTCTCTCTCACTCAGAAACTTAAAAATGAAAAGAAGCCTTGTTTGGACTGTTCTCCCTCATGTTGATTTCACTCCATTCTTTTGAAAACCACAGCTTTAGGAGAATGACCACAGCCTCACTCTCACTTTTCTCCCAGAGTTGTCTGTTCACTTTCTTTTGCATGTCATGTTCCTCTTGCCCAGATAGATGAGAGAGGGACAAACCAGTGTCCCCTGCAAGCTGGTGTCCACCCCTCCAGTGCAGCTCATCCCCCACTGTGTTTCCACGCCTCCCAGTGGCCCCCGGGAGAGTGAGCAATACCCCCCGTGCTGACAGTCCTCAGTAGCAACCTTACCTGAGTATTATCCATGTATACTCATCTCACCTGCTATACTCACCTCCTATGCTTACGTCCTCACCTCCCATATACTCACCTTCCATACACTCACCTCCCGTATACTCACCACCTATATTCACCTCCCATATGCTCACCTCCTATATTCACCTCCCATATGCTCACCTCTAATACTCACCTCCCATACACTCACCTCCCATACACTCACCTCCCGTATACTCACCTCCTATATTCACCTCCCATATGCTCACCTCTAATACTCACTTCCCATACACTCGCCTCCCATATACTCACCTCCTATATTCACCTCCCATATGCTCACCTCCTATATTCACCTCCCATATGCTCACCTCCTATATTCACCTCCCATATGCTCACCTCTAATACTCACCTCCCATACACTCACCTCCCATACTCACTTCCTCACCTGCTATACTCACCTCCTATACTTACCTCCTCATCTCCCATATACTCATCTCCTTTACTCACTTCCCATACTCTCCTTCTACATGCATCTCTAACACTCACCTCCCGTATACTCACCTCACCTGCTATACTCACCTCCTATGCTTATGTCCTCACCTCCCATATACTCACCTTCCATACACTCACCTCCCGTATACTCACCACCTATATTCACCTCCTATATGCTCACCTCTAATACTCACCTCCCATACACTCACCTCCCATACTCACTTCCTCACCTGCTATACTCACCTCCTATGCTTACGTCCTCACCTCCCATATACTCACCTCCCATACACTCGCCTCCCATATACTCACCTCCTATATTCACCTCCCATATGCTCACCTCCTATATTCAACTCCCATATGCTCACCTCTAATACTCACCTCCCATACACTCACCTCCCATACTCACTTCCTCACCTGCTATACTCACCTCCTATACTTACCTCCTCATCTCCCATACACTCATCTCCTTTACTCACTATCTATACTCTCCTTCTGCACGCATCTCTAACACTCACCTCCCGTATACTCACCTCTTACATGCATCTCTAATACTCACCTCATATACTCACCTTCTCAGACAGTGGACCCCTTCAGAACAGGGCCTATGTCTCAGTCATCTCCCTCTCCCCCACTCCCTACCACCTCCTTCCCAGGACTAAACAAGAAATCCAGAACCAGAGGAGAGAAAGCCCTTAATCATGGTTTGGTAAAAGAGTACAAAAGCCCAAGTAGATTTAGGGCACTTACCCATTTTTGGAAAAAGCATTTTTAACAGCATTTTTCATTTTATTCTTTGTAGACCCATCCAGACCATCATTGAGAGGGGAATCCTTGCCTGGTTCCTTCATTCTTTAATTCAAAGTCTTTAATGAGCCTTTCTCTCTGCCAAGTACCAGAAGGTCAGGGAGAGAAGTGGCCAGAGGAGGTATTATGAACCTGAAGGCTATAAAAAAAATAGCAAAATGCAAAAGTGGGGAAAGAATGAGTGGTGGTGAATCACCGGGCTCCCCACTGTGATCTGAAAGCATAATTAATTTGCTGGTAAGCCTCCAAGGGGGCCAAAGGAACGCAACCCATCTAGAATTTTCTGCAGTGCTGTATAAGATTACACTGTGCTGCTAAAGAGGGGGGTCCAGGGCCCAGAAACGTGTCAAGAGCAAGAAGACAGGAGCAAACGAACAGTCAAAGGGTGGCCTCAGCCCTTTCTCACCCTCTGTTACCCAAACCTAAACCAAACTGGTTCTGCTGTGTCCCAGAACATCAGGAAGGACTGAGAAACTCATAGGCCAGGATTTCCAAAGCCAAAAAAGACCAATGTGATGCACCTAGTGGATTGCAAAGGGCTTAAACCAATATACAGGTGGAGCTAATTATTTATTTGAAATGTACTCGGGCTGATTATGCTAAACTATGATCAGATACATGTTTTATTATGCCGTATTAAGACAATTTTAAAATAGAGCATATTTAATGATTGTAAAGTCAGGGGTCATGAACTCAAACGTCCATGGGGCAGACGGGTAAGGCTAAGGCAAAGTTAGTGAAGCCAGCTAGGGCTCGAGGTGGGAGAGGAGGGGTGGCAGGGCCACGTGGAACAGAGGCCAATGCCCCAAGCAAGGCTGTTCCCACGTGGGGATGTGGGCCCCGAGTTCCCAGGGCTTAGCTCTGTTTTGGTTGATTTCATGTGTCAACTTGACTGGATCACGGGGTGCCCAGATATTAGGCTCAACATTTCTGGGTGTGTGTGAGGGTGTTTCTGGATGAGACGGACATTTGAATCTGTAGACTGAGTAAAGCAGACTGTCCTCCCAGTGTGGGTGGGCCTCAGCAATCCGTTGAGGCCCTGAATAGAACAGAAGGGCAGAAGAGAGATTTGGATAGATAGATAGAGATTATAGATAGATCTCATATTGATTCTGTTTCTCTGGAAAATCCTTACTAATACAAACTCCTTTAAGAGATACCAGAAACCTGCATTTTTTAATGTAAAAGCTCCTAACTTTAAATATCAGTTTAAAAATTTTAGAACATTGTGGGATGAACAGAAATCATTGGCTGATTAGATTAAATACGTGGCTGCCATATTGCAGTCTCTCTTCTAAAGTGTTTGTCAATAATGTTTTAATCAGAATTCTAATGATTTCTTAATTTCAGTAAAGATAATTAATAGTTGAAGGAATTTCTTTTATTTATAATATTTCAAAATTCTCAAATATCGTAATTTAGGTGTTTGAAGTAGAAACCCTCCAGCATATGAAGCTATATAATAAAAATAAGCAACCTTTCCCAATATTTACTAGTCATCCAAATATTACTGCAAGTGTTATTTCACTTAATTCCTATAATCACTCTAAGAGATGGGAACCACGATTCTCTTCATTTTACAGATAACGAAATAAATAAGTAATTTGCTGAAGCTCACAAGATCACTACTACTTTCTTGGAGTCCAAAGCTGCAATCATGACACTATTTTGCATCCTTAAATAAAGATTAAAGCAACTTCTATTATTTTTTTGGGTGGGGGAACCTTTCTCTTAGCAATTTACAAATAGTGAACATGAACACAAATATAAGCTTTGATTTCATTTCTTAAATAATTATAATCCTGTTTTTTCCCTCATAAACAATTCTCATTGCTCATCTTATAGTTGTTGATATTTGGGGGGTCATTTGAAAGTCATAGTTCCTTAGTTACATACCAGTTCAAGTACAACATAGCAGAAAATCACAGGTATCTAAGTGACATACTTCTCAATTTGTATCCTAGCTCTGACATTTGTAAGTACCGTATATTGGGAAACTGACTTAAGCCAGCCTCTGTTTTCTCCCCTGTTAAATGGGAATATTCCCACCCCAATTTCAGAGTTACTCTCAGGACTAGAAATAATGTACATTAACTGCCTCCCAGTGGCTGGCACCTAGTATAGAGTTTCCATTTCTTTCCTTATTGGATTATAATTAGATCTACCTAGAGATAGAATGAGAATAAAATTAGGTAAATTAATTTAAAAATACATATGTAGAAAGGTTTGACCCACCGTTTTTCACTTGCAGGGAAGAAGAAGGATTTCTGATCTTATTATTCTCCCAATGGCCTAAACTTGCCAGGAGCCCTAGAATCTTTGTGAATAAGATGCAGGTGAGAGCAGCCCAGAGCCAGGACACCTTCGATCCATCGCCTTGTGTCCTTGAACAAGTCACTTCTTGTCTTTTATGTAAGTCGGGCCCTGAGATCCCCCCCAGGAGGAAGGAAGGGCTCCTGCCCGTTCTGTGTGACAGGGCTTGACAAAGCTCAAACGAGACGTTCAGTGAAAGGCCATTGGATTCTGGAAAGTGCTACAGAGATGCAGGGGTGCTGCTATTGCTGAGATGAAACTCTGTTGACCTTTGCATGGCGCCCTGAAGCGCTGTTTCCTGAAATGACGCCAGTTGACATCAGCACCACGACTTTGGTTTTGCCCGCTTTGGACGCAATATGTGTACTCATGGGTGGTGGGGGAGGAGGGAGGCATCCTTGGATTACAAGTCCGGCCCCTTGTTGGGTTTCATGTGCCTGCATTCATCACGGATGTGCAGCGAGGCTGGGAGTCAGCCTTAGCGTGGGACACAGCGCCTCAGGCCGCGCCCAGCTCTTCTGTATGTTTCCGTTCTGGTCTCATGCCTTGCCCTGTGTGGTACAGAATCCGCCCAGGCTTTGTGTTTTACAGCTTTCAAAATCAAGTGTGTGGTTTTACAAACTGCAGTGATGTGTCTACAAGCCAAGGAATGCCGAGGATGGCCAGAAGCCACCAGAAGCTGGAAGGGAAGCAAGAGACAGGTTCTCCCTCAGAAGGAACCACCGTGCTGACACCTTGGTGTTGGACATCTGACCTCCAGCCGGGAGAGGATCAGCTCCTGCCGAGGACACCACTGGGCTTGTGGTACATTGTTAGAACAGCCTCAGGGTGCTGTGCACACTTTTCACCAGCTCAGTGTTTCTGGTGCCCTGGTTCACAGTCACCCCTGTCACGTGGGCTCTTATTTCCTGAAATCCCTCCTGAGGGTCATTAAAGAAGAAATTATTCAAACACTTGTTAAACCTGCAAAGAGTTAATTCAAGACTATTGCAATAATGGTTGACTCTTTCAACAGGGGAGAGAGATCGGGCTTAACTACAAAAACGACAAAGAGAGTGGGAGTTTATAACCAAGGAGCAGAGCGAGGGGGTCAGTGGATGGAAAAATACTAGGAGACGGCCCCAATGGCACAGGAGGTCTTGCTCATGCTGGCCCAAGACTTCTGCATCAAAGGGGGAGACTTGACCAAATTTTGAGGGTGGGGATTCTTGCTAAATTGACTTAGCAGGATTCTTGCTAAGACTAGACTCTGCAGGCCAAGGGTGGTTGGGGTCCAAGGTCACAGCCTGGTTGAGAGCAGGGCTCAGAGAAGCCTGCCTAAGGTTTGGTCAAGGAGAGAGTCTGTGTCAGGGGTATGATGTCCCCTGCTTCAGGCCTCTTCTGGGCCCCATCACCTCTGAGCCTGAAGCTGCAGGTATGGACTCCACTCCCCCATTAGCCAGGAGAAGCTGGGCCCTGGGAGGGGCACTCAGCCCACTGTGTGGTATTTCCAGCCAGTGCCCAGTGCCCTGGGAGAATCCCCAGGTCCCGTGGCTCCCTCCGCCCCCGCCCCCCGCTGATGCTGTGATGTCTGACCTCCTGGGCAGAGGGCGCCCGGTAGGCTCTCCTCAGGACCATCTGTCCCCACTCTCCCGTCCTCCACCCTTATTTCCTGGACACAGCGAAGCTCGTGTCCGGTGGTCCTTACCTCATGCCCTGTTCTCACAGCCTCCCAGGTGCTGCAGCAACCCTGTCTGCTTTCCAGAGTTCAAAATGCTTCCCGACATCCTCTGTGGCTCCAAGATTCAGAGTCAAGTGAGTGCCCCATTGTTGATCTGTGGGTGATGACGCGCCTGTCCCCGCCTCCCCCTTCTCTCTGCCTGCAGTGCCATCGGTCCCCAGCAAGAGCGGCCAAGCTGCTGTCAGGGCACAGAGCGGTTTTCATCCCATCCCTGTAAGCGACCTGTTTGCTCCACTGCACCTAGTGCCAGGGCTCAGGCCCGCACTTGAATCCTCAGCAGGTCACTTTAGCTGTCATTTCAATGGCCTGAGCTCCCACGTCCTCATCCATTCGATGGAGAGGTGGTGTGGGAGCGAGAGTGGACATGCTTGGTCAGGGCATCCTACGAAGAGCGGGGCCGCGGGCATCCACTCGTTTACCAAGCATTTCTGGGCACATCACACGTGCACAGCATCCGCAGAGGAAGACCTGACATCATGGTCCCTGGGGAGTGGGGACAGCAGAGCCCCTCCACAGAGTTCAGCGACCCAAGATGAAGGTGTTCCAAGCAGGGTGACCAGGAAAAAGGTGCTGTGAGCACCGGGCTTCTTGACGTATCAGGAAAGGAGGGAGGATGCAGTCGGTGGGCAGAGGCGAGGCCAAGAGACCATTCTGCTCGTGCACCAGGGATTCCAGCCCGTTTCAGGGATGGTGAGGGATTTAACACCCAGAGGGACCCAGCTGTTTGCCATCAAAACTCCCAGAGAGACGAACGCCCCCCTCTGCTTGGTCAGAGTGGCCTCAAGGGCTTCGACTCAGAAGGCAGAATATCAGCAAGAAGGTCTGAAGCAGGGAATGAAGAAAAGGTTGTGGAAGGAACAGAAACAGGGTCTGCTCTGGGAGGGGGCTGGGAAAACTGGGTACAGACGTGCCCTTTGCTGTGGTTTGGCTTCTTCTCAGCATGTGCACATATTTATTTTTCAATTAAAATTTAAAAGTTTAATCAGTAGTATTTATGACTGGTCATGGAATAACAAAACTGGAGAGAGAGAAACCATTTAGGAAATTGACTCAAAAATTCAGGGAGAAGGTAACCAAGCCCAGAGTGGGAGGCTGGAATGAGAAAGCTCAAGACCTATCAGAGTTCGCTCCCATCTCTGCCCCATAGCCAAGGACAACTGGAACATTCCAAGGGATTCCCCTTGATGCAAGAGGCAGAGAGTTTGATTGAAGTTGAATGAGCTCAAGATCTGAGTTTAGAACCAGCAAGTGTAAGGGGACCGGAGTGCAGGTGAGGAGCCCAGGTGTGCAAGAGCTGGGGGTAAGGAAGGTGAAGGAGGAGGAAGGCAAGAAACCGGGTCACAGGAGCCCAGAATTACCCTCCACTTCAGCCTCTCAACCAATTTTAGAATTTCTTTTCTGGTTCCTTCCAGGGCGAAGCCATAATCCAGGGCCTCCTGGAGCTCTTCAACGGTGGGATGAACCCGCTTTCTAAGCCTCCACTCATTATCCTGCTGGTTCACTAAAATGCTGAGCACCCACTCCCTTTCCCAGGCCAAGATCTACCCCCTCCTAGTGTCTGCCCATTATTTCTAGTTCTGCCACTGGGGCACCAAAGAACATGTCTCTCTTTCCCTCACGGGCACTGTAGTTGTCTCACCCTCTTGCTTACCTCTGCTACACACTTGCTGGTCAAGTCATATGACAATTAATGTGTCCCCAGATCTGAACCTGTCCACAGGCAATGACCTGCAGGAGAACATGGCATTAGGTGTGGTTAAGGGGACAAGGAGGGAGGGAGAAGATGGAGGCAAGGAAGAGCATATTCTCAACCACAACACCCGGGACGGAAGCCAGAAACAAAGATCAGTGGTAGCTTGAAGGGGCTTTCGGGCTGTCAGGGTCTGAACTGTGCTCCCCGAAATTCATACGTTGAGGTCCTAACCCGCAGTACCTCAGAGTGTGACTGCATTTGGAGATAGAGTCTTTTGAAGATTTTTTATTTTTTGGACCATTTTTTAAATCTTTATTCAATTTGTTACAATATAGCTTCTGTCTTATGGTTTGGTTTTTTTTGGCTGTGAGGCATGTGGGATCTTAGCTCCCTGACCAGGGATGGAACCCACACCCCCTGCATTGGCAGGTGAAGTCTTAACCACTGGACCACCAGGGAAGCCCCTGGAGATAGAATCTTTAAAGAGGTGATGAAGTTAAAGTGAGGTCATTAGGGTGGACTTTAATCCAATATGACCAGTGTTTTTACCAGAAGAGGAGTTTGGGATACAGACACACACAGAGGAAAGACACACGACAACACAGGGAGAAGACGGCCATCTGCAAGCCAAGGAGAGAGGCCTCAGAAGAAACCAATCCTGCTGACATCTTGATCTGGAACTTCAGCCCCTAGACTTGCGAGAAAATAGACGTCTGTTGTTTCATCCATCCAGTCTGTGGGACTTGTTATGACAGCCCTCGCAAACGAATCCATGGGCTAAGGGAATTCTAGCCAGGAGAGGAGGAGGTCACACCACCAGGCTCTCCTTGATCTGGGGATGCTTCAGCCCTGAGAGGCCCCAACCAGGAAACTTCTGAAGCCCCACCCCCCGATTCTCTCCAACATTTCTGAAGCAGAGTCATCTGTTGAAATGTAAATTGTGAAGAAGTTTCAGGCTACATGGTTCTCCAAGGCCACAGGAATGGCCTGATGAGAGGGGTGCCAGCAATGCCCCGCCGGCCAGAGCTGAGGGTTGGAGAGCGAGGGTGCACGCAGTTTGCAGGAGCAGGTAGCCCTCACCCTGAGCTGTCCACCGCTGTTGCACCAGCACTTTCCCGTGGCTCACACCTCTGGCCACTCGGACAACCCCTTAGGAGCAGGTGACACAGGAGCAGGGGAAAGTGTAAGCTTTGTTTCCTGATTGCTCACCGCGGTTACTGGCTGCAAGCTGAAGATGGGCAAGGATGTCTGCTCTGCAGACTGGCCCAGGAGGGACCTTGAAAGACCCTCATGGTAACAGAAAATCCTCCAGGAGCAGAAGTGCAGGCTGTACACCTGGTCATCTCTTTGTGCTGGAGGAGAACTGGCCCGTGGCCAGAAAGAGTGTACGAACCCAGTCAAGGAGGAGTGGGGCACAGACACCATGCGTAAGGGTGTAAGCACAGCATGAAGGCCTTCGTGTCATGAGGCAATACTGGCCCGAGAGCATCTCCTCCTGTAGAGGCACTAGACTCCAAAGCACACCAGTGACCTGCCAGTGGACATCAGCCACCCCAGTGTTGGCATGATGGGCCCTGAAAGGAGTGGCCACAGGGGGAGGGATGGGGCCTATGTGAGCCCAAGAGCACAGGTTCTTCTTACCAAGGGTGAACTAGCTACTACAGCCTCCAACGTCCAACCTGCCAGCACCAGAGATGACACTCAGCTCTGGCAAGGCCTTCTTCCTCAGGAAGACCAGCAGATTACTTGGTGGCAAGTTGACTTCTCTGGGTCCCTTCCAGGACAAAGGGCAGATGTGCTTATTCTTACAGGAAGGGGCACGTGCTCTAGGTATGGGTTTGCTTTTTTGCCCACAGGGCCTCAGGCAGCACCACTGCCCAAGTGTTCGAGAGGGTGTGACCCGCTGGCATTGATCCCCCGAGTATCACAAGGGACTGACTCCACAACAAAGGAATTGTGGGCGGGGTCCATAATATCAGACAGAGAACCACCCAGAAGCTGCCAACCTGGTGGGGCACTGGTGCGAGGAAATGATGATCAGGTGGTGATGCCCGAGGAGGATGGGGTGTCAGGAGGCGGGAACCCGCGGAAGCAAGGACCTTCTCGAGGGGCTGTGTCCCCAGTGGGAAGAATTCATGAGTCAGTAACCACGGAGGTGAGAGGGGCCCAGCTTGCCATCACTCCCACGACCCGCCAGGAGACTCTGTGCGTCCAGCCCCCATACCTCTGTGCTCTGCAGGGTTAGGGTCTCAGTCTCCAAAGGAGGCCTACTTTCCCAGAGAGACCCAGCAAAGTCCCACTGAACTCTAAGCTGTGGCCACCACAGGGCCCTTCAGGTTCCTTGTGCCTAGAGGTCAGCAGGTGGGGAGAGGGTCATCGTCCTGGCAAGAGAAATGAGCCTGGTCATCTAGAAAAGGTCAGTCTGCTGTGACGCAGCAGTGGGGGAGGAGGAGTGTGGCCCCCAGCGACCCCCTTGGGCACCTCTGGTGCTTCCTTGCCCAGTTGTCAGGGTAAATAGATGAGTGTCCAGCTCTACCTGAGAAGAATCTGGACAGCAGTGGCTATACTCTGAGGAATGATGGCCTGGGTCATACCACCAGGCCAGCTTCAAGGCCAGCAGATGTGCTAGCTGAGGAGGGGGGCCACTAGAAGGGGTAGGAGAGGTACTGAGGGTGAGAGCCTTTTCTGGTCCTGGGATGGCCGCACTGTGGAAGCAGCCGGGCCTCAGCAGGGCGTTAAGGCCTGCCCTGTCAGTCCAACACGAGACCACTGTCTTGGACCTGAGACAGATTGAGACCTGGCACCTGGGACCCTTTGCTGCAATGCTTGCACCTGGACAAAGGTCTCCTCAAGCAACCAAATACAGAGAAGCCATAAGGGACTAAAAATAACCGCGTGCATGCACAGTTGGGGCAAGTTATGGGCAAAAAGATACAAAAAGACCAAAAAAACCCAACTGCCGCTTCTGAGTAGCTGAGAGCAAAAACGGTGTCGGTATCCGGAGCAAAAGCAGGGAACTGCGCATGCCCGCTGCACTCAACACCACCAAAGCGGGGGGCAGACCATCTACACCACCGCTCCGGCCCAACGCCTGGCCACACCCCTCCCCTCGCCCCATGCAGGGAACCAGCTCACTGCCCCCCTCGGGGAGCCAGCAAGGGAAGCTATTACCTGTTCTCGCTCCCCCTTGCTGCAGCAGGGTCCCCAGTAGAGCCTTGCCTGAGCTTCTTGTCTGGCCTCGTATCAATTTCTATTGATTAAGGAAGGCCGAGAACCCTGATGGGTAACAGAGTCAACGTTCAGAGTTGCCGTGGAGTGGCTGCAGTTCGGTCCAACCCCTACTGCAATTCACTTAGCCCCTCCCCCCCAGTCCTGCTTCCTCTCCATCCTTCTAGAGGGGTCGATCACTAACAAATGGCCACCCCACCCCTCTCCATCTCAGCCTGGGCTCCCAGGGAACCCAGCCTCCGTGCAGAACAAGCAGAAACCAGCCTCGGAGAGGGCTGTGTTCCCGCTACATCCATAGTGAACAGGAATATCCTTAAGGAAACAAAGACCCAAAGACAAGGAAGAGACATCGGGCACTTGACGTTGTACATTTACTTACTGTAGAGCCAGGCAACCCCACGGGGGAGGGCTTTCTCCTGTCGTGACGCTTCCGCACACACCTGACTGCGGAGACCTGCTAGTCTGAGGGCGGCGTCCTGGGACCTGTGCACAGGAGCCATGCGGAGTGAGGCGGTGACCTGTCTGGGGGTCACCCGTCTGGGGGCATCAACCCATCCAGGGCTGCCTTGCTTTTAGCATGTTCTCTCCAAGGGAAAGAAACAAAACCCCAAAACTTTTCACCTTGAGGTTTCAGATTGCGTGGTTTGCATTTGCACATTCAAAGGAGGCGCTGGCTTTCTTCAGCCTCTTCCCTACACTCCCCTTTCTGAGAGGTCCTGTGTGTTTTCGGTCTCCTCTCATTTTCAGAGCACCCCCCCCCCAACACACACACGTGTGTGCACACACACGATTTCCTGTGAATCCAACAAACAAGAAAGAAAACAAAAAGCTGGCAGATGCTGACTTTTCCGCTTAACTGCACATATTTTATAGTATTTCTCTCTGTTTTTCTCCCAAGACGCCCACCTGACCTCACTCGCTCTCCAAATTCTCTCCATTGTGGCCAAATGTCACAGATCATGTGAGGCCGTTTCAGCCCATGAAAATATGCTGCAAATGAGTGCATCTGCCCTTTGATCTTAACCCTTGTCTTTCCTTCCACAGCAATTTCTTTTCCTACATGAAAATCCCCTTCATTAGCGAGGTCTTTCTGACACAGCACAGAGAGAAAGGCAGCACCTCCTCACTCTGAAGCAAAAGGAAAACAATCAGAGTTATTGGTTTGTATTTGCATACAAAAGTCTTGGCATTTCAACTAGTATTTCAAGAGCTGGGGGGAGAAAACACCCAGCTGTGCCTCCCACAAATAGTCAAAAGACAATGAACAGGCAGAAATGATCAGAGCCCTGAATACCTACCCTAGAACTAAAAAAAAAAATTAAAAGAAAAACAAAAGAAAAGATAGTGCCATCACAAAATTTAAACACTTATTTTAATAATCCATGTAAAGGAAAGACCATTCTTTGGGTATCACAAACACACACTGAGCTGACTTCATTTTCGCATCAAAGTCTATGTTTTGTTAAGAGGTTTTCAACAGTTTCTGCAAATACCAGCAATTGGGGGGGCATATCTGGTGCCAGGCACAGCCAGATTCCAAGTTCAAACATGACAAAAATAGTGTTTTGCTCCTAAGATATTTCTACCAGACATCTAAATAGATGTCCCAATTTTAACCTAATTTGGGAGAACTCTTGTGTGATGGTAAACTCCAAAGCCACAGAGTTCTCTGTCTCTAATGGTGCAGAGATGTGGCTGGAGGGGAAGCATTCATGATCGGGCTTCTTATGAAGCTCGTGAACTTTCCAGGTTTCTCCAGCACCTGTAAATTTGCTTAGTTTCAGTTTGCTGTTGTAAGTCTGCGTTCAGTGTTCCTAAATGGGAAAACCACTGTGAACATGAAAAATTTTCTTCGGAATGTCTCTTCTCTGCTACTTAGGACCGGGACCAACTGCTGCTTTTAATCTTATACCCACTGGGATTGTGTGGAACTCTCTTTAAAATTGCAATGTACACAACTCCTGAAATTTTTTAAGTACATGAAAAACGAGTTAAGAATAACTTAAAAGCTCTGGATTTCTCCCCCTTTCCCCCATTTCAAAGACACCTATTGGAACTTCAGGGCAGAGCAACATTGGGGGCATCAGAGGAGCAGATGGTCTGAGGATGAGATGGCCCCTCCCAGACATCCATCTCAGCTGCAGGCTGCATATCCCTTATTATTACTTCTTCGGTCTGCAGGACATTTTTGTTCTCATTCGCTAGCTCTGCTAAGATGTGCAACATGACGCTGTAACATGGAAAGCATGTGTGTACCGCTGCCCACGTGTGAAGCTTATTGTTAGGTGTTTTGTCTTGGTTCTCTCTGTGCAGCCTAAGTATAAATTCTTCAGTGACACTGAAAGAGTCTGAAACGTTAAGTTTTGTAGGACTGCATGGAATGTGTACATACAATAGCACATAGTGTTTTACTGTTTGTCTTTTACAGTTGCAGAATATTTTGTTGTTTGGGATATGACACAGCTGTAGTGATACGTTATTTCTCCATCTCCTTAGCAACAGATGCTAACGTCCTTCTGCTAACCTCTACCATTACGTTGATGGAACCACTCTTTGTGGCTCTCCTTCTGACAAGTGACTTTTGGAGCCTTCCTAGGAAGGAATCAAATTCGTTCTTATTAACTTTTTTTTATTGTGGTCAAATATACATAACATAAAATTTAGCACTTTAACCATTTTAAGTGTATAATTCTGTAGCATTTAGGACATTCACATTGTTGGGTGTCTTATGGTTTTTAATATTGTCTACATATTAATTTATTGAGCCCAGCCCTGGGCCAATAAAGGAGTCACGATCTTTGTCTTCTTCTAATTTGGTGCAGTTGACGTCCAGCTGCTTTGATCTTGATAAGAAGGAAAGCAGAGGGCAGGTGGGCAAGGGTGTGATTTTTGATAAGATGGTCAGGGAGGACCCCTGTGAAAAGGAGCCCTAGGTCTGAGACGTGAATGATGAGGAGGGCCAGCCCTCACAAGGTCTCGAGAGAAATTCCGTGAGCATGAAAAAGACCAACAGAATGCTTAAAGTTAAGGAAAAAGGACACACAGCAGAGGAAGTTGGAGGGTGGGCAGCAGTCCGATCATGGCGGCCATTGTTGGCGGCCACGGTGGACGTGCCTGGGTGTCACTGGAATACAGAGTGTTCAAAGTCATGGGGCAGACGAGACCTCCCAGGAGAAGAATCAGCATCTATTTTTAACGGGCGCAGAATAATCAGCTTGTCTTGGCCTGTGACCCTGGATAAGCCCCTACTCTGGTTTCCATCTGAGGATCAAGGAGGTTGTCTTTGGGTGATGCCAAGGCTCCTTTCCAGCTGTAATGTTCGAAGACTCTTCTTTAATCTCCTTCCAAGGGTCTCATCCTTCACACACAGAGATGTTTGGCGCCGTCCACTGAGCGATGGCTCCTGGCTGGAAGGCAGTCATCTAGAAAGCCGCTATCACTCTTGAAATTTACCAATGACAGAGTTCACCACGGGTAAGAGGAGAAAGTCAGTTTCCTTGTAGGAAAACAATGTTTCTATCTTATTCTTGAGGAATATCGTGGCTGTGGTTGATGGCGGTGGTGAGGATTGGGGGTGGAGGAAAAAGGGGAAATTGAACAAGGACGGGTCACAAAGTATTACTTCTCCAAATGTTCTCAGTAGCTTAAGGTCTAAGTCATCACCGTGTCTCCCTCTGAAACTTCCCTCTGTCTCTTACACCCACCACTGTTCTCCAATCTTTCTCAGCTCCCAGGGGACCATTAACAGTGAACCAGTAAGATAAGCAGGGAGCTAGTTGGAAGCAAATCAATCTCAGAGTTTACTAAAAAAAAAAAAAAAAAAACAGCCATTGCAGAATATTTATTAACCCCTCAGGGCAAATACTTCCAACAACCATATAAATTCCCTTGGCCTTTGGCTCTGAGCAAACATACCAGAGATTCAAAAATGAACCTGGTTTTAAGCTAGCCAGACTTTCTTGTGTCCAATCCACGGCCATCACACTGATAAGGGATCGGGGTCTACAGTTTAGAAAACTGAAAAGATAAAACTGCCCTCACAGCCTAAGTGTTTTTTTAAAAGAATATTTCCTTTGGTATTTCCTGATGGCTCTTGAACTGACAAGATGGTACTTGTGCTGGAGTCACATAGGTGTGGCTGCAGATCTTAACTTGGCCTCTTCCAGCAGTGTGGCCTGGAGCAGTTCCTAGCTCCCTCAGAGCCTGATTGCTCATACATAAAAAGGGGACAGTATCTCAGGGCTCCTGTGACTGTGATTGCTCCCATCCCTCTCAGAATGAGTGTTAATATTATTATTTTTACTAGTAGAGGCTGGATTCCTCAGAATTCCCTAGTCCCCAAATGAATCAATTTATTCAGCACATGCAATCGTTGGTTTTTCAGAAGTTTCTTTACATTACTATTGTTCCAAGAACAATGTTTGGTAGTGGGGACGGGCTGATCATAGCAGGAAAATTTGAGCTCGAAACCACCTGGCATCAGGGCACCACATTCCTTCAGTGGCTTCTTATGTTGGAAAAGGAGTTGTGAAATCCCACAAAGTTTGAGGTGGACTAACATCACTTTCCCTACAAAGGGAGTAGGATATTAACAAGCATGGAAGAAATGGTCCACAGACAGGTCTGCAGGAAGACATGGCGGTTGGCATGACCTCATGGGGTCTAGAGCAAATGCTGGGGCACAGCTAGGACTGAGCCACCAGCCCATGGAGTTGAGAAAACCACAGGGACAGGGAACCAAGCAAGGGCATAGAGTCAAGGTCTCCTCCCTACTGCTGGGCAAACAATTCAAAGCCCCCCACCCCCTGTAAAGGTTGCCCAGTTCTGCCCTCTTCAGCCCCATGCGGGGCCCTGGCTTCAGTTCTATGTAGGGCACCCCGATTCCCACTGTGAGTAAAGTCCCATGGGGGGCTCACCCACCAACAGGGCAAGCGCCGGTGCTCACGTCTGCAGACACAGCTTCCACGGCCAGTTCAGGAGCAAGCACCATAATGCTGTGGCCTAGAGAAGGTGCCTAGGAGGTCTTCAGGAGCGATCGCTCGAGGAATGCCAAGAACACCTCTTAAAAGAGGGGAGATTGGAACCGGCCTTGCAGGCTCCTGCTGGCAGATATGGGAGAAGACCCCAGGAGAGGGAGGAAGGGGGACCCCTGGGGAATAACAGCCTGAGCTGGCCAGGACCCCTCTCCTCGGCCCAAGCTGTGCTGACTTGGGGTATTGGAATCCACAAGCATTCGGAGATCTCTTCCAGGTTTTAGGCGTGGAGTGGAGAATAAGACAGCCGAGACCCTCCCTGGAAGGATGGGTGGGTCAGGAAGGCCTGGAGACAAACACCAACTAAGACACAGATCAACCAATTGTCTTGAGTATTGAGATGTCCGAAAGCCAAGGAATGAGCCATGGTCTATCACCAAGGGTGTCAGGGGAGCATCTGTGGATCTGAATGTCCAGGGGACACCTGAGTGCTCTGTGGAACCAGGGAAGGGCAGGGGAGAAGCTTGGCTTGTCTGAGGAACAGGAAGAGGCGGTAAGATGGCTCTGTGCGGGGACAAGATGGGATGAGGGCACAGCACCCTGTGGGTGTTTGCCTTGGCTCTGGGTGTGCTGGAGCCTTTTAAGCATCACATGACCTGATACGCATCTGAAAGAAAGTGTCTCCTTGACTGCCCCGTGGACAGTGGACGCTGGGAGGACAAAAGCTGGGGTCCAGTTAGGAAGCCGTCGCGGCTGATCCTGAGAGAGTCTTGGGACCGGCAGCTTCAAGGAGACAAAGCCTGAGGCAGGAGGGTGAGGAGGACCAAGGGCCACACCTCTGCTTCACGGGCCCTGAAGTACCCGTCCCATTTGTGAAGTCACCGTGGTTGCTTCATTAGCACTTTTTAGAGGGCTCCTCCAATGGTGCTGATGGGTTTGTTCGGAGCCCGCGTGTGGGATCTTAATCTAGGACAGTGTTTTGCCAGGTTCAGGAAGTTCTTGGGGAGGGTTGTGAACTCTATTGGGCCACTAAGGATGGTCCCGCATCCTTGGGGAAGAATCCACGGAACTGGGCTCTGCTGAGGGCATGAACTCATCCCGGTTCTTATTTATCCTGGAGGAGTAATAGCTTGATTCTCTGTAGAATCAGTGAGTGTTAATCTGTTCTAGAATATTCTATTTTGAATGTGGCTATCACGCTATTCTAAACAGAGATGGGACACTAGTTACGCACCTTTAAATTGCCACTTGATATTTCTAAGGATGGTTTCTAGTCGAATCTTCAAGCAGATCACTGAGCTAAAAAATAATAATCAATTGAAGATGCCCTTTGATATTAGTACTAAACATTTTCCTGTTGCAATTTAATTAAAATCATGTACCAGTAGTGTGTCTTAACCTAATCACTATTTTGCAGGTCTACACTGAGAAAATTAACCTTCACAGCCTTTTCTATTCCTCAGTCTTTTTTCAGTTTACTTAACAGAAAAAAAAAAATCACTATTTACTATAAATTTTTAAAAAACCAAAAACCTAGCTTTGACATTTCTCTGCTTTACACTGAGAAAACCTTTTCAAAAGTACACGATTTTGCAGGAAAATTTAGACAAATTTAAAGTATCATAATCATGCACAGAAACCTTGATTATGTCAACTGAACATAAACACCTTAACACCTTCAATAATTAATCTTAACATGAAATTTGGTTACATATGTAAATTTTTAGCAACAGCTAAAAGCACAGACTACGTAGATTTAAAATACATCAGTTACTTATAAGGCATTTATTTCTTACAGGGTGTAAAATATTCTTAGGTTTTTTGGGTTGGTTTTTGTTTTCCTTTTTTTTTTTTTGGATTAAGTGACAGGAGTTCTTTGTTTCCAAATAGGGTAGACTTCAGAGAAGTTTATTTTGCCAGTATTGTTCGCCTATAAAATCTCGAACATAAAGAAATATAAAAGGAGAGATTAAGTTAAAATCTTTCCCCACATCAAAAACCTAGAATGATGCTGAAATGCCATCAAAAAAAAAAAAAGAATTCGTGTACCAGGCACAACCTGCCACTCTAAAAGATTTATAAGACCTCTAGATAAATTATAAGGGATTTGTGGACGTTGCATCTATTGATTAAGACATCAAGCACTATGTACCAACCAATAATGAATTACTTCATGCTGGCAGATAAAACTTTGTGATATTTAAAATTACAGACTTGAAAGTAAGTAAAATTATCCCTAATTACGCAGAAGGGAGTAACACCTTCGCAGTAAACACGATAAGCACCTCAAAAGGCACTAATCATTTTAATTAACAATTTGGAGTTTCCTTCCACCTCTTTTCAAGGTCACCTCCTCGTTCCTGGAGGGGCAATGCTACAGCTGCTGTGGTACCGACTTCCATCTCACTACTCATCGCAAGGGTTAAGTAACAAGAATATTTTATAGGACTGAGTTTTAAAAACAAGTTAATTGTGGACCAAAGTAAATATGGAATCGTGGCAGCCCGTTAGCAATGATTTAAAAATGAATTGCAAATCTAATTTTCCATCCTTGTTAAGATTGTAACTTGTCTTTACCAACTCCCTCGATTGGAATCATGAAATATGCCTGAGCTGTTGAATATTCAGATTATAATCCAAGTCTAGGAGAGTTTAGCCATCAATGCCGCAAATGAATCTCATGCATAACACAACCTATCTACATGGTATTTGTATTCTCTGTTGAGTACCGATTAATACATTCATTTGTTCAAGATTTATGATTCTGCTAAACTGTTTTCTCTCTTTTGTAAATTAAGAAACCAGAAAGAATAGGGCTTTGTTATATCAATGGGTTTGTTCCATGCCACAAATTTAATGTACGGGGTCACTCAAAATATAATGTGTAGTGAAAGAATCTCATTAGGGCTAAAATGAATGTAAAATGTGTCAATTTGATCCAAATGAGAACTGTAGTAAAACCATGTTTGATGTTCGTGTGCAATAAATCTTTAACATTTGTCTGTAAAGTATTAGAGAACCCACAGGGAAATCTGTGTTTGTGATAGCAGCACATTTCCCATGGTTTTCCTCTATTATTCTTTGTTGGCATTTAGCATATGGAAGTAAAAAGTGAAATTCTAAGATGGGGGTTATTAACTGTGATTCTAAAGTAAATAGAAAATGTACCTTATGCTTAATGTACTTTATGTACTTAATGTACTTTAGAAAAACTAGGAAGCATTTCAAAAAATGAGAAAAGCGAACCTTTGAAGACACCTTCATTGTGCATTTTGAGAGATGCTGCAAATAATCTTTCAGTTTCAATCTTGGAAAACAGCGCCTGATATGGTCCATGTTTGCCTTGAGCATCTTTTAGATTTGATTTTGTAAGATTCTAATGTTTTCATTTTATGTTGCAAATGTGATGACCATTGTCTCTCCAATTCATTTTTATTTTGATACATTCATATTGTTAATTACTGTTGTATTTCAATTTTCTCCCTAGTATTTTCGTTCCTTCATAATGGCTTTATGGTTCACTGGACCGAAATGACTAAAATGAAAGATTTCCAAGATTTCTTCTGGGAGTAATTTACAAAAGACCACCATTTTTTAATTGCTCCTGATGTTTAGTTCTGGGTATCTGCTTCAGAAAGAAATCAATCTCCGTCTTTTAGGTGCCATACTGAGCACATTATCATCTTTTTCAGAAATCTTGATAATTAAACATTTTTTTTCTTAAATTACTTAAACATTTTCCTTCTCAATCTGATTTCTCTAGCAGCTAGGAGCACAAAAAATGCATGACCATTTCTGTTTACATTAATTTAATTCTTTTTGTTTTGCAGAAACGTATTTTGCTTTTTAACGTAGTGAAAAATAATAATAATCAGTGTGACGTCAAAAATAATTAAGAGAAATAGCAAGGTTTACCCAATAGGTGAGTTTTTCCTGTACAAGTATGAAAAGAAAATTAATTTCCCTGTGTTAGGATAAGGAAAATCATTTTCAGAGTCCCCAGGTAAAAGAAAAAGTTAACAATGGATATGTCTTCAGTAAGAAACAGCTCATTGTAAAAAATCGATATGTTTAAGATTTCATAGCATCATTGATAAGATTGGTGGGAACGTTCTGTCAAGAAGCAATTTCTTGTGAACACCACGCTAAGATTCTCTTAAAAGGTAACATTCCCTGTTTTCGGCACACATTCCCAGGAAATATGCTGATTTCAAAGTCAAATTAGCATGTGGTTGGAAAGGGGAGTCTCCCTTCATCACCTTTAACTAGATGGCCATTGCCGACTTGGCACAGAAAACTGTCACAGTGGGACATGTCCTGTAACTATTTTCTGTATTATGTAGTCACCCAAATTATAAAGTCTGCGGTAATTGATAACTGATATTCTCGTTTTCTTTTGTGAAACTTTGTTAACATTGACTCTGATTTAAAATGTCTGTATTAAAAAAATGTGGAGATTAAACTATTGTACATATGTCTTCACAAAGTATTGAGTAGTGGCCTGTGTCCAGTTGAAGATTATTTCGTCAGGCCAAGGTTGAGCACCCTAAACCAGGCAAAGATTCTGTGTTGGACATTGTTCCCTTTCACTTCATATCCCAGGAAGGACTCTTGCAGTTTGGAATATATTTCATGACAGTTTTTGCAGCAGATTTATTTTCCTAATTACGCACTTCTTTGATGAATATTAAAACCAGTGCCATCTCCTGAATGTACATCGTGTTGGAAGGGGGTCCAGGTGCACACTAGGAGTCAAGGGAAGCCAGCCCGATATTTTACTGTGGCAACACAAATACAGGATCTGGAGCAGACTACAGTGGATTCTGTTAGAGAATCGTAGTTCTAGAAAGAGATTCCAGAGGAAGCCTGGTCCAGCCCCCTACCAGGGGCAGCCCCCATCTGGAGCTCCCATAGACCCATGTCTGTAGTCAGAGCGACCTTCACTGTCCAGATGAGCGTTAAGATTTGGGGACCCTCTTGTGTGGGAATCTTGCAAAGCCCTGGGACCCCTGTAAGCCTTCCTCACCCATCATCGCAGCTGTCCCTGCCTCCCGCCCCCAGTTTTATTCCCAACGCCCCTCCCAGACTTATTGCCATTATTTTTCTGCTGGATTAATCTTTCTACCCCACACGTCACTCATCTGATTGGACTTAAATTCAGAGTTAAATTCAGCAGTTTCCTCAGCTGGCATTCCAAGTCCTCTACAGCCCAGCCTTCCTTCTTAGTTGCCTTTTTTCCCTCTATATACTCTGTATTCTAGGCAACCTGTAGAGGTAGAAGAAAGACCAGGGAACAAATTACCCTCACTGCCCCTTAGTAGCTGTGAGAATTTGGGTGAATTAAGTTCCCTAAGCTTCTGTTTGTGTCTGAAAAGAGTTCCTACCTCTGAGGGTTACTGTGGGCATGAGCAAGTCAAATTATGCGAAGTCTGTGGCAATGCGTGGCACACAGTAGGTACTCAATAAAAGTGATGTTCTTTTATTCAATACTGACAACCTCCTAAACGTCCATGCTGTTCTCACCCCAGTCACTCAGCCTGTGTCAATTCATGGATCGTTCTTCCCCTGCCCCCCTCCCTCACCTGTCAGAATCCTTGCCGTCCTTCAGGACCTGTCTATTAATTCTCCTGTGGTCCACTTTGTCATCTTCGGGCAGGGCCCAATGCCTCTGCATCTCCAGGGCTAGCAGGAACAGGAGTGCACTCAACAAATTAGCCTTGAACGAATAAATGAAACGAAACGTAACCTCCTCCCCGGAACCTCTCCTGCCCCTCCTATCCAAAAGGGACCTTGCCCTCCTCCAAGCCCCGAAAGACCATTTTTCTGCACCTTTAAGGTGATGTCTAATACTTTCAGTCTTATAATTGGGGAGATAAGCTATACACAAACACAGCCACAATATATTGAGATCCTTGGGGGCAAAGACTGTCTCAGCTGCTATGATGGAAACGTCCATGACATTCATGGCAGACCCTAAAGGATTATTTTGATGGAAGGTGTTCCTAGCTTCGTGTAATATATCCAATTTAGCCAAGTGCTCCATCAAGCAAGTTTCCGAGTCTCTCACTGACTTAATTATAGATACATAAAACTTGGCAGGGATTACATGAGTGACTATTTAACCCCTAGATCCGTCGATAAATTGTTGACATTGTTTTGGAAATAATCCCTGAAACTTGAGTTATTTTTTTTTTTCTCCCACCAGCACAAAGTTGAGAAGGCGATTTTTTTTATGAGCTCCCCTCCCCCACCTTGTTCCAACCCTTATACGTGCAGGTCTCTTTCCAGACATCTTTGCCCAGTCATAATTACAGTGTGTTCCCAACCTAACTGATGGCTGGTGTCCTCATTAAGGACCATTACCCTGAAAAAGGTGTTTATTGAACCTGGCAGAGTGCTGATATTTGTTAGACCCTGTCATATGGTTGATGGCGTTTAGTCAGAACTCATTGGGAAACAGGAGTGAGCCGTTCAAACTGGCACTGGCAGCTGGGATGCGGAGGTGAGCTCAAGATGGCAGGACGAGTCTCCATGGTGCCCGCAGGCCAAGGAAGGCTGTTCCACCAGGTGGCGGGACTCCTCAACTCCCCCCGCTCTGAACACTGTTAAGTGGATTTCTGTTGAGTGAAAGATGCTCATACCCAGTAGATAGAAATTAGAGAAACCATGGTCTCTTTGGATTTCACAATGACTTCTGTCTTACACCAGCCATGCCAGGATTATTTTCAAAGGATTGTGACTAATTGGAGAATTGATACCATTGGGAAAAAGTATGTTTTCAGATAAATCAGTAATTTAATTCTTTCTATAATTACAAAGGATTGAGCTCACTGAGAGACAAAAATATTCATTATCTTCCAGGGAGATATGACGAAGATAGAGATTTTTGTGTAAAAAGCTAGAATTGCCATACATTAGTCATTATACTTCTTAAAAATATGTAAACTGTGGAAACTGGAAGGTTGGAGCATCAAGGTCCAGAGACAAAGACTGGCCTTGATTGGTCCTCCTCAGCTTGAGGCTGGTGCCTTGCTTTTCCCAGCTTTCCCCAGCATTTCCAAGCTACAGTCTTCTTTTTGCTAAAATTGATTGACTCCGATGATTTTAAAACATGTTTGATGTGCTGGAAATGCTGATGTGGGACCAAGTCAACGAAATATGATTTCATCTCTTAGAGGGATTCACAGTCCAGTGGACAGAGGGATGGTGTGCTTCTGTAAACATTTCTTGATGTATATACACTCTACAAATACGTGTATAGACCAGGAATTGTGGAAACACAAAAGCTGAAAGACCTAATTCTGCCCAGAGAGAATGGACTCAAAGCAAAAGTAATGGCTACCTTGACGGTGGACTTTTGTTGAGGACTTACTCTGTCAGAACCTGCACTGATCGTGTGCTGACTTTATCTTAATTTGTCAAAGCACCATCTACGGATTCTCTAAATCTTAAAGGATGAGTCGTAGTTGCCCAGGAGGAGAAAGAAATGAGAGGCAAAGGGAATGGCCTCAGGAGAAGAGCCCAAACCTTCATCTATTCGTTCATGCATTTGCACCACAGATATTCCGGGTGCCGGGCATCAAGCTAAGTTCTGGGATTATCAGAGGAGACAAACACAATCTCTATAGTTGAGAGGGAAGAAGAAGCCAGATTAGGCAATGAGGCCAGGATGAGAGCTGGGAAGAGGCCAGGGAGGCCGGGAGCCGAGCGTGGAGTGAGGTGAGGCTGGAGGGCTCGGAGACCAGGTGAGGAAGTTCTGCTTTGTGCTGACAGCTACGGAAAGCATGAGATCAATCAAATTGGCATTTGGAGCGATCCTTCTGACTGTGGTGTGGTGGAGGGAGGAGGTCAGTGTGGACACTGGTTCACCAGGCAGGAGGCCCTCCATCGTGCATCGTGATGTGGACAAGGAGACAGGTAGATGGGTCTCGTGGGTTACTGGGAGGCGCTCTCCCTGTCCTCCCGAGATTGCACGAGACTGCAGGTAACACAGACCCTTTACAGAGGCTCCACCAAATGGGGATGGGATGTGTGCTTCTCACAAAGCAAGACGGTTGGAGACCACCATCCCGGGGCTGGGCCAGTGGCTCCACAGCCTTATAAGGCACCTGTCTGGGCCGCTTCTCCCTTCAGCTCTGCCACCCTTGGCAAGAACTTTCATCCCCTCTGTCGATCATGTAGACCTGAGGCTACCCCAGTTTAAACCTCTTGTTCCCATTCCAGGGAGGAAGACGGAAGCCATAGCAGGAAGGGGACACCACCTCCATGTGGAGAGCAGACATTTCTCAGACATCCCTGACTTACCAACTCTTAGGTCTCTTTGACCAGACTTGTGTCACATGACCACTCTAGTGGTGGGCGGGCTGGATATAAAGTTATTTTTAATGTTGTTGCTGATTTTTGGTTAAGCACATTGTTGCCTCAAATAAAATCAGGTTTTTTATTAGTAAAGAGGAAAGTGGATATCGGGTGGGCGATGAACAGCTTTTCCCACACTGCCCTTTCCCTCCATCACTATCATATTTCACTATATTGATAGTGTTCATGACCACCGAGTTGTGTACGTATTTGTTAATGGTTTTCTCCCTCATGTAAACTCCAGGAGATCGGGGCCTTGCTTGTCTTCCTCCCCACTGAATTCCCAAGGCCCAAAAGAGTCCAGCAGGTAATTGGTGTCTAACAAGTATCTGTTGGAGGAATAAACAAGGCAAATTCTTGCAGCGCTGGTGACGGATTGGAGATGGGTGAGGGGGGATTTAGAGAAAGGGGCTCAGAACAACTCCTGTTTCTCCTTGTTCCCAGGAACAGATGGTGGTACCATTTACTGAGGAAGGGAGCCTGGAGGAGGACAGTTCAGGGGTGAGGCACATTGACTTGTAGGTACCAGTGAGAGCTCCACACTGGCAGCTGACTAAACAGATGTGGAGCTCGGAGGAGAAGTCTGGCTAGAGATGTACCTTTGAGACTCATCCAAGAATAGGTGGAAATCAAAGCCAAGGCTGGGGATGAGATTACTGAGGGAGAAAATATAAGAGGGAAGGACCATTCAGTTGCTGGCCAAGTAGGATAGATTTGGGAGAGTCTGGGGAGATGAGCTGAAAATGCCAGCAGAGACCAGCTCAGTGTGGCTTTGCTGCCCACGGTAAGGGGTCTGGATTGAGCCATGCCTGAAAAACACCTTGTATTCATTTATTCACTGATTCAGTGAGTATTTACTTCTGTTTACTATATACCAAACACTGATTTGGGCCGTGAGATACGAAAATGATGAAAATACTGCCCCAAAGGGCTCACTGCCCTTGTAGGGAGGCAGGGATAAGAAAAAACTGATTTAGGAATCAATGTATAGGTGAAACGATTGAGATGTGCACAGGGACATGTACGTCTCAGAGAGGTGGGTGGCAGGGTGGCATCGTAGCTGTGGCAAGTGATGACTAGGAGTTCACCAGCTGGCTGGGTGTGTATTAAAGACACACCCAGCCTAAGAGCCTGCAAAAAAGGTGGCATGGTTTGTTCAAAGCACTTCGAGCTGTTGGTGTCATTGAAAGCAGCGTGAGGCAAGAGACAAGGATGGAGAAACAGAGCAGGTTGGGGAAGACGATGGCTCATACGAAGGAGCTGGTCACATTTCCTTGTAGGTGGCAAGGTGTCACACAAAGGTTTCAAAGAATTTTATATTAGCTGGGTTTAAGGGGAAAATCTGGGTGCAGATTGGTGTGAAGAGTTCTGGCAGTGGTCTAGGCAGGAACTAGCACAGTTCTGATTCAAGAAGATTTTATAGAAGTGGGACATCACTGGGACGTAAGGAAGAATAGAGATCAAGGATGACTCTTAGACTTCTATCTTGGAGGAGGGGTACATAGTTATTCCACCAACCATGGGGCAGAGTGACTAAGGAGAAGGAGGTGGCCAACTCTGGATAAACTACCTACCTGTGGGATACCACCCCCGTGGGTATGTGTGGGCTAATAATACACAGGGAGAGAAGAAGAAAACAGAGGTTACACTGTCTCCCAAGTTTCTGATTTGGGTGACCAGGTGGACAATGGTGCCGGGAACTGTGTTGGGGGGGATTGATGCAGGTTGGGAAGCACACGTCTAGTTTGGGACACAGGATGTGAGGCATCTACAGAACCCCCAGGTGGGAGTGCCTGCCTGGGGACCAGAGGCCGGAACCTGGACCCGGCAGAGTAGAATTTTTTGAGACTTGAGCAACTGATCTTTGTTGAAGCCAAGGGAAGGGGTCAGCTCCCAATGGGAGGAGGGCACGAGCATAAGGGACCCTAAATCCGGGGGTAGGAGAGAGTTTTGCTGGGCATCAAATGATGTGAAGGCATCCTAGAAATACAAGGAATTATGTCATGACACTGAAGGACATTCGAAATATTGTCAGTCAACGTCAATCTCAAATTACACATAAGCTAAAATTTTTAAGAGGCTATAATGATAAAAACAATGTAAATTTCATATATGAAACATCTATGTGTATATATTTCATATATTTATATGTTTTATATATTTCTATGTCCATGTATTTATGTTTTACCCTCCAGGGCCACCGTGATATGGCAAAATGAAAAGTCAGAAATGCACCAGAAACGCTGGCTTCTGACTCACCAAGCTAATAGGTCACCAGGATGTTTTATGGAGGAGAAGGAACACGGAGACAGAGACCATCCTCTTACAACTTCCTTCCCACAAAGAGATATTTTCCTCCACAACTCCCTGAGAAAAGCAGAAGATGAAATCTATCCGCAGGCTTCTGTTTATTCTGAAGAGAACACCAGTCATTTCACCTGAGCAAAAGCTGTTTCCCTGAATTGATTCAAAACCCACATGCACCCTACAGCAGTAAGGACAAAGTCTAGGCTTTTGACTCCCCAGATCGGATTTAGGTGTGAAAGGGGTATGCTTCCTTCAGGGGGTGGGTGTAACTCTCCTACACAAGGAGAAGGGCCCCACGTGGCCTGAGGGGCCTTTTCCTTGGGGGCTGCTGTTTGAGGTGTTGGGTTCTAGGGTTGGGGGCCTGAGTGTGGGCTGCGGCTCCTTCACAGATGATCTGGGGGACTCTTTGCAAATCGACTAACTACTCTTCTAGCAGTTTCTTCCTTTAGAAAAATAATTAAATAATGTGTCTAAGGGTTACGCCGGTCTCCCTGGTGTCACGCTGTGATTCTGAATCCATCAGACAAGAGGAGGTATAGCCCAGAGCAGGATCTCAGCAAACCTACGGTCTATTTCTCCCGAAAACACTAGGAGAAAGGGACCATGAAAAATCCAATCAAGGAAAGAGAATACTTAGTAGAAAAGATAGGCTGCTCTTTCTAAGAAAGTAAACCGTTAGCTTTCTCATTCCTCTGCCGCAAAGTGAATATTCTGGAGCCCTGACTATCACCTCCACCAGGCGTGAGTGTTTTACTTCCCGCTGGTCTCAGATGATCCTGTAAATTTCCTCCCAAGGCTTCAAGAGGTCAGCCTGACAAACAAGGGGCATTTTCCCAAAGGGGCACCAACCATACTTCGCTCCAACTTGGTTCCAGTTGTTAATTATATTATATGGAGCCCAACAGATGTCTCTTCTTACAGCCAAAGTGCATTTTCTCTTCATTCATATATTTTATGCTTTTGATTTACAGCTTACATATATTTCTTGGCTGACCATTCCCTGGGTTGGAGGAGCCCGGGGTGGGGGGTTGGCGGGGAGGGCAGTGCATGGCCAGAGCAGGGACCCTCCACTGGATGGAGACCTCATCCAGTTCCCGGGATACTGGTGAGTGCCAGAGTCATTTTTCCTCTGCCACTAATTTGCATTCCTCTGTATCTGTGTCCAGAGCTTCCATCATGGAGGCACAAAGGGACGCCTTGCCCTGCCCTCCTGCTGCCACCCGGCCCTGGGCGTGCCTGCTGGCTTTGCTGCATCGCAGACGGTTCCTTCTTGCTGGACCGTGATTTTCCTCCAAGAGGTATGCCAGGCTCTCAAAGGATAAGAGCTGCGATAACTCAGTTTTTTCTCTCGTCTGACTAATGAGGAGCAAACTAAATGGTGTCAGTGTAATTATCATCTGTGTCGGTGAGCACGACAGCTTAAAATGTTTAGTGATTCCACGGGACCGACCTCGGTTTGTACCACACGTGGACCACCCCCCCCCCACCATGGTGCCAGTCACACAGGCTTCCAGTCGCTTCCCTCCTCCCAGTTGGGTTAATGTTGGCTGCAGCTGCAGGGGTGGGGAGAGCTCAGCCTGAAGGTCACTTGCACCCAGGCTGGGGGCGTGGCTCTGTATTGTGCCTTGTGGCTTGTGGAGTTCTTTCTTTATTCCCTTTCTCCGCTGTTTCATCATCCTCTCTTCCACCCACCTTATCTGGTTTCCACTCTTCCAAAGTTTTGTTTTGTTTTGTTTTACAGTAGGTCCTTGTTGGTTATCTATTTTAAATATAGCCGTGTGTACATGTCAATCCCAAACTCCCAATTTATCCCTCTCCCCAACCCTTCCCCCCCCAGCCCCGGTAACCATAAATTCATTCTCTAAGTCTGTGAGTCTGATTCTGTTTTGTAAATAAGTTCATTTGTATCATTTTTTTAAAGATTCCGCATATAAGTGATCTCAGATGATATTTGTCTCTGTCTGACTTACTTCACTTAGTATGATAATCTCCATGTCCATCTGTGTTGCTGCAAATGGCATTATTTCATTCTTTTTAATATTCCATCGTATACACATACCACATCTTCTTTATCCATCAGCAAAGTTTTTGCTGAAGTCACCGATGGCC
The DNA here is from genome assembly GCF_965194805.1 of Balaenoptera borealis. Classification (NCBI taxonomy): domain Eukaryota; kingdom Metazoa; phylum Chordata; class Mammalia; order Artiodactyla; family Balaenopteridae; genus Balaenoptera; species Balaenoptera borealis. The sequence goes on from NC_138874.1 coordinate 114,375,580, forward strand.
TCTGGCCCCCTAAGTGCGGGCACACTTTTCCAGCCCGTTGCTGACTTCTCAGCAGAATCTAATTCAGGACAGCCTTCTCTCTGCCCTGTTTCTGGAACACCAACTACCTCCTTGCCAGGCTGCCCCTCCCGATTCCCAAGAGTTCCTGCAGGATCAAGCCTAGCCCTTCCCTCTTCCCCCCTCAAAACAATCCATGGCATCTCAGGTCCACGGCTTTAAAAGCCACAGGTGTCCCAGCCCAGGCTACATTTCTGAATTTTATACCCATGGAATCAAATGCTACTCAGTATTTCCCCTTAATCTCAAAACTCAATTGTCCCACATAGAACTCACCATCTTCCACCAAAATCTGTTTCTACCCCTCATGATGTCTTCCTCTCTGTGACCCACCAGACACATCAGAAATCTGTTCCCTCCCTCCCCTCCACTGACTTCATTCAAGCAGACAAGTTCTGGGACGTTGAGTCTCCAAAGGTCTCTGAATGCACTCTCTTCACTCCCCCCACCCACCAGCCATCTGACCCCCATCATCACCTGTCACCTGTAGGGATGAATGTCTCCTACATGATTTTCATGTTTCATGCCTCCCTCTTTTCAACCCTGACTTCACTAGACTAGGCTTAGGGGTGAAAAATACATGTGACACGTCATGCTGCTACTTTAAACGGTACACCTTACTCTGCGTGTGAAGTTCACAATCCTTAGTCTGGTCTGCAAAGTCCTGCATGGTGATCCCTGTCTGTGCATCTGGCCGGTTTCCCATCAGTCTCTGTGCTTTTTATTTATGTGCTTTCTATGTGCTTTCTCTCTGACTATTTATTTAGTCAATAAATAGCAAGTGTGCTTTTTACGCCATACACTTTTCCTCATGCATAGCCCGCCATACAGGAGTTCTAGGGGTCACTTTTTCCTGCTTCGCCCCTTGTCACCAAAAGTTTTCTCAGCCTGGAACACACATATGTGCACCTACACACACAATCTCCATGCACACCCACACCTGGTATCTTTTTGGAAAAAAATAAAAATTCCATGTACCAAAGTAGCTTTTAAAATGTTTATACCTGTTGACATGTTATTTTTCTCTCCTAAGAAATTTATCCTAGACTATTGACAAAACATTAAATAAAATGTAATCAATATACAGTTATTTATAATTTTAAAAGTTATTAAATGAAATGAGAGGAATCGTGAAATAAATAAGGGCTGAAATAGAACAGAATACTTGTAGTTATTAAAATTGAGACTTTGAACCACAGCCCTGCAAATTCAGCTTGAACCCCTGCCCCATGCTGTTCCAAAGACATAATAATGACAAAGTAGGAGGGAGAAAAATTATGAAAGACACAGGCACACAAAAAGCAGGGCCACGCCTCCTAGGACCCAAGGGAACAGGAAGGCCAGGAGGTGAAATGGGCTCAGGCTGCAGACGCCTGTGTGGGCAGAGCCGGGGCTGCTGGGGGTCACCGCCTAGCCACTCTCCACAGAATCCCCGCTGGGAACTGGGGCAGGAAGGGGGTCCCACTCACGAAGAGAGACAGGCAAAGCTGCTTCTGACAGCAATATCCATGGCTGCACCCCCTGTGGAGCTTGGGACTGAGGAAGGAAGGACCATCCAGATGCAACCGTGTGCCCAGAACTGAGCCAGCCCCTGGCGGCCACAGTGACCTGAGTCTCATGCTGCACCTGTGTCCAGGGGGGCCAAATGGTGACAAGGGACAAGCTCCTGGACTGGGGGGAAGGCAGGGGGAAGTCAGAGAACTCCTCTCGAGAGAGAGAGCCACGAACACGAAATTCCAAGAATCACTTGCAGGAACCTCATGCTGAGGAAAACAGGTGACATGATTATCGATGGGAAGAAGTGTTTGCTCCAGGTGAAATTAGAACAACAGACTTATAGGAAAAAGACCTTAAAATAAGCATGTTTTGATTCCTCAATATGTAAAGAAACAAAGCCTATTTTTAGAAGACAAGAAATTATGAAACAAAAAGGAAAACTTGAAACGGGACTAAGTAGCCATGATAAAAAGGAGCCAGATGGAAATCTTGAAAATGAGCAGAGGGAAGATTCAACAAAAAGAAGCATGAATACGACAGAGGATGATCTGGAAAGTTCTGAGAAAGAACATTTGTCAACCCAGAATTCTACACCCAGCTAAATCTTTTCCAAGAGTGAAGGAAAAATATATTTTCAGATAAACAAATGCTAAACATTTGCCACTCAAAGACTCAGTGAAAGAGCTGCTAGAAGTCTTACTTCAGCAAATATACAAGCAAGCCCAGAGGGAGGGGGTGGGTGCAAGAAATATGGATAAAATACATTGGTAAGTTTAATTAATTATTGACAATGAGAAATTATAATTATGTGTGCTTTGTATGGTGAACCAACCTTAGACAGCCTTGATTAGGAAGGTGTGGGAGGGAAAGGACGTTAGTCATTGGGTCCTTTAAATGTGCTAAAGACTTAGTCTTGTTCAGGAGTTTGATGGAGACATGGAATAACTCTAAAATATATGTTTGTGTAATTTTTAAACAAAACTTAAAGAGAAATACAATCTATAACTTTCAAACCAGCAGAAAAATATAGAAAAAATATGGGAAAAAAAATGGAATTCCTCAGAGAAAATAGAAAGAAAGAGAAAATAAAGATAAATGTTGATAAAGAGGGCCAGGAAGCAAGATAGTCATAATGCCAAATGTGTCCATTATTGCAGAGAATATGATAGATTAACCTTACATATTAAAATCAGAAAATCAGTCAGATTAAATATATATATATTAATATATATGTATATGTTTCTCATAAGAGATACAACTAAAACAGAATGAATCAAAAATATTTTCAATAAAGAGCTGGAAGAACATATCCCAGGGAAGTACTAACTGAAAGAAAATTGTTTTAGTGATATTAATATAGAAAATATAAAAATTGAAGGTAAAAAGAGAGACCTTACATTATGATGACAAGAATAATCAATAATGAAGATATTTCAATTTAATGAGGAAACAATAATAAAATACATTTTGAAAAATAAAAGATTCACTAAACAAATCATAGTTTAAAGAGGAAATCATAACACAGCAATGAAAGTTATGAAATATTTGGAATGACACTAGTACATACAAATACTTGTGGGATGTATCTAAAGTGGTTCTTGGAGGTAAATTTATAGCCTTATTGAAATATTGAATTATTGAAATAAATAAAAAGAAAATAGAAGAAAGGAATAGTAATACCAAGAGCAAAAGTAACTAAAATGAATATAGAGATCTAAAGATGGGTCTTTAGAAAGACTATTAAATAGAAAAAAACCAAACAAACAACAACAAAATAACTCCAACAAGAATGAACAAGAGAAAAAAGAAAGAAAAAGTGAAGAAAAGAAAGAAAAAAATGAAGATATTAGGAATGGAAAGGAGGCTTAACTACAGACAAAATATTCTGAAGAACTTTATATCAATACATTTGAAAAGTTAGAAGAAATGTACAGCTTTCTAGAAAATATTTACCAATACATTAATAAAATATATTCTATTAATAAAATGCAGAATATGTGAATAAACCTATAATCACTAAATAAATTGAATTGTTGGTAAAATAATTGAATGCCCCAAAAGACACTATCCCAGATAGTTTTAGAGACATGGATAGCCTTGGAGTTGAATTTTTCCAAACCTTCAAGAACAGATAATCCCAACTTTACACAGCCATAAAGCCTAGAAAACAATTGAATATCAACCCAACTTAGATTTTTTTCTGGGAATGCAAAAATGGTGCTACATCTGTAAATGTCTATACCACACTAACAAATTAACAGAAAAAATATAATTTAGTATAATTTATAGTAGATTCAGAAAAGCACTGAATAAAACCACTACTCATGTTGAGTAAACAACTCTTACATAACAAGAAATATAAGAAAACATTCTTGGGGCTTCCCTGGTGGCGCAGTGGTTGAGAATCTGCAGGGGACACGGGTTCGAGCCCTGGTCTGGGAAGATCCCACATGCCGCAGAGCAACTGGGTCCGTGAGCCACAATTACTGAGCCTGCGCATCTGCAGCCTGTGCTCCGCAACAAGAGAGGCCGCGATAGTGAGAGGCCCGCGCACCGCGATGAAGAGTGGCCCCCGCTTGCCACAGCTAGAGAAAGCCCTCACAGAGAAACAAAGACCCAACACAGCCATAAATAAAAAAAAAAAAAAAAAAAAAAAGTTAAGGATGTACCTCACATATCTTATTTAAAAAAAAAAAAAAGAAAAGAAAACATTCTTAACCTGATAACAAAGATCATCCCCAAACATAGAGCAAGCATCATTTTTTAAAAATGTTTATTTATTTATTTATTTATCTATCTATTTGGTTGCAGCAGGTCTTAGTTGCGGCTTGTGGGCTCCTTAGCTGCGCAGGCGGGCTCCACATGCTGCAACTATGGAGCCAGCGAGCCACAACTAAAGGAGCCCTGGAACAAGCATCACTTTCAATGGCAACTTATCATAAGCACTTCCTTTCTAGACAGTTAAAGGGAAGGATACCCCAGATCTTGAACACTGTGCTGGGGGCCTTAGTCAATGCAGTATGAATAAAACAGAATGTTTAAATGTAAGTAATAGTCAAAAGGCTATTATGTGCAGATATTATGTACATGAAGTGGTAATTCTAAGAGAAACCGATGTATGATAATTATGAAAACTCATTCATAGTCTAATAAACATGAGTCAAAACAGAACACTATCTTTTATTATCAGATGGGCAAATATTTTGGCAATGAAATTCACTAATAAGTAAACCATAAGATTGCATTCTAATACTCTCTTGGCAGACACTTAAATTCGTATGGCTTTTCTTTTATTTCTATATATTAATGGGGATTTCTATGTATTAATGGGGACTTCCTGAGACAAAGAATATGATATTAACATCTTAAAACTTGGGTTCTGCAGTCCTGGCACATTCATAGGCACTTAGTAAACACTGGTTAAATGAGTAAAAGAAACATGGACAGACTATTCATATGACTAGGATACATTGCTGTTTTGGTTGAAAATAGTTTCCCACTGTGTGATTGATCTTTTATAATGTTGACGGTAGTTAATCCTCTTAAGTTCAGGCAGCTGGAAAGTGGAGAAGGTGGGTTCCAGCCCAGGTGTGTGCAGGGCAAAGCCCATGCCCTCGTTTATGACATTTCATTAGATATAAAGATGTGGGATTGATGGGGCCAGACAAGTATGCAGGGACCAGGCAGAGCATGAAGGTTTTGAATGCCCTCATCGAAGGTGTTTGGGCTTTATTTAATAACTCTTCCAGGTGAAGGAGGGATGGGGCAGTATAATAGGCTTGTGCCTGGTAGAGGAGGGTGCCTGGAATTTTTTTAATTTAATAATTTTAGCGGAAGATCTAAATAGACTTTTCACCAAAGAAGATATACAGATGGCCAAGAGGCACATGAAAAGATGGTCAACATCACTAATTATTAGAGAAATGCAAATCAAAACTACAGTGAGGTATCACCTCACACCAGTAGAATGGCCATCATCAAAAAATCTACAAACAATAAATGCTGGGGGGGGGGGTGTGTGGAGAAAAGGGAACCCTCCTACACTGTTGGTGGGAATGTAAATTGGTACAGCCAGAATAGTATGGAGATTCCTGAAAAAACTAAAAATAGAGCTACCGTATGATCCAGCAATCCCACTCCTAAACATATATCCAGGGAAAACCATAATTCAAAAGTATACATTCACCCCAATGTTCATTGTAGCACTATTTACAATAACCAGGACATGGAAGCAACCTAAATGTCCATCGACAGGTGAATGGATAAAGGAGATGTGGTACATATATACCATGGAATATTACTCAGCCATAAAAAAGAATGAAATAATGCCATTTGCAGCAACATGGATGGACCTTGAGATCGTCATACTGAGTGAAGTAAGTCAGACAGAGAGAGACAAATATCATGATTATCGTTTATATGTGGAATCTAAAAATATGGTACAAATGAACCTATTTACAAAACAGAAATTGAGTCACAGATGTAGAAAACAAACTTATGGTTACCAAGGGGGAAGTGGTGGGGGATAAATTGGGAGGTTTAAATAGGGAGGTTACACACCACTATATGTAAAAGGTAACTAATAAGAACCTACTGCATAGCACATGGAACTCTATTCAGTGCTCTGTAATGACCTATATGGGAATCAAGTCTAGAAGAGAGTGGATATATGTATATGTATGGCTGATTCACTTTGCTGTACAGCAGAAACTAACACAACATTGTAAATCAACTAGACTCCAATAAAATAATAATAATAATAATTTTAAACAGGGGAATGACATGATCCCATGCCTGTTTGTAGGGGGAGGGAGGGATGAATAGGTAGAGCACAGAAGATTTTTAGGGCAGAGAAACTACTCTACACGACATTGTAATGGTGGATACATGACCTTATATATTTGTTCAAACCCATATTATGTACAACACCACGAGGGAAGCCTGATGTAAACCAGGGACTTCAGTTAATCATAATGTGTCAATATTGACTCATCAACTGCAACAAATGCACCACATTAATTCAAGATGTTCCTAATGGGGAAACTGGTGTTGGGGCCAGGCTGAGGGAGTGTATGTGAATTCTCTGTACTTTACAGTCATTGTTGTGTGAAACTAAAACTTTTCTAAAAAAAAATAAAATCTAGTACTACTAATAAAAAATGTCATTCTGGTGATTAAAGAGAGGCAGACGGGGGTGTAGTGAGGGAGACGGCGGGAGGCAGCTTCACCGTGAACACTGGGGTCACTCGGAGCGAACCTAGACCTCTTCCCAGGAGCACCGTCCATCCTGCTGCTCTGGGTGCACTGGGAATGGGCAGGGAGAGGAGCCAGCAGGTTCCTCCCGGGGTTTTGCCTGGGGAGTGAGCGGGTTGGTGAGCTATTTCTTCTGACAGTCAAGGACGGCCTTTGAGAGCGGCCAGCACACCGGATGGGACTCCTTGCCAAGGCTTGCATCTTAGATAACTTCCTCCCTGTGAGGGCTACCTGAGGAAGTTGGTGCATCGGTGTACTGAGTGCAAATGGCAGAAGCACTGCTTTGTGCATGACCTACATTCTGGGAGAATGGAACCGAGATGATTTGGATAAGGACCGAATGAAGCTTTGTCAAGGGAGCAACCCACACGGTTCATTTGGAGCTGCGCCCTAAGTGCTTAAAGAAATGAACAGGACTCAAAGTCAGCCTAGGCAATCCCCTCCTGCCAGATATAAAGACGTATTTAGTGGGCATATTCGGTCTTCCAAAGACTAGGAAGAAAATGAATCCTGAATTCCAGAGAAATTCAGTTTCTCTTTGAGTCTCCTTCTCGGCAAGCCATGAGTCACAAGACTTATAGCGGACCACCTCATAGGATCCACTGGCCCTGGGTTTCTGCCCCCTGACTCTGAGTCTCCCCAGAGAATACCTTGGAAGACTTTCCATTACAGTTATCTATACTTTAAAAAAAAGTGAAAGTGGGTGGGTATTTGTACATTACATGTCATTCATTATTCCAAATGTAATTTTAATCAGTTCGACATGAAAGCATCTTAATATTCTCAATAATGGCACTGGTAACTTTAAATATTAAAATCCACATTAGGAATTCCCCTGCCTATGAGGAAACTGCAGTATTTGCATTATGGATTGTGAGTATGGCCCAGTCTATACTTTCTGAGCTCAATTTTAGATGATACTTGTGCTGGTTCCCAAGCCCACAGCAAATGCCAGGGAGATTAGTGGTAAACAAGACCCTAACACATCAAAATTAAATGTTCCTGAATATCAACTGTAAACAAATCCTCATTATGCAGCAGGGGTAATTCTGTACCACGTGTTTGTGACACTCAGAGAAGGCTTTTAGGACACACAGCATTACCATAATTTTTTCGACTGGGGTTCTCATAGGACCTCAGATGAAGTCCCTACCCTTAATTTTAATTGCATAGGCTGCATTCTTAATTAAAAACTGTACAAATGGATTTTATGCCATGCCAAAAGAAATCCAAGTTCATTAGTTGTAAAATCTTTTAAAAATTGATGCAAATATGTGGATTCCTTAAAAGTTTGAACTTGAAGTCCTCATTTTATGTTGAGTTGCTTTTAATCTAGAGAATAATGAAGTCAGTATAAATTAAGGTTTTTTTTTTTTCTTTTTCTTTTTTTGGGGGTTATTTTCTGTCTTTCTGGTTTTACATTTTTCCTTGTAGAATGAGATTCATTTTAAATTCAAATTCTTTAGAGATTTGTAGGGGAAAATCCTTTTGACCTTTCCTCTCTGAGTTTCTCAAATGAAAGCTCATAAACCCTTTAATAATTTTGCTTATTAAGGCACAATTACATCATCTTCAGTGATAATAGAAATCAAACTTGCCAACCTATAGAATTAAGAAGAGCTTTCTCTAAACGCACATCATTTACTTATTGCTGCAAATTCATAGTTTTCTAATTTAAATAATTTTCTCCAAAATGTTACCAAAGCCACTTTGCTTTTTTTAAAAATCTTTAGACAGCTGAGCTCAGTCAAAGAAATGGAATGACCATTTTCTCTCATTTTAATTGTGTGTTGCCAAGCAGGGTACCTTGTGCACAGTGGGAATTCAATAAAGACGTGTATTTGTTGAAGGTGTGGGTGCTGAGTCTCACTGAACAGAAGGAAGCTTATCTCTTACAGACAGAAGAAATTTGGGCAGTTGGGTATATGGAAGTTAGTTATGACTAAATCATAGCCCAGTGTTTCTCTGAAAAAAAAAATGGCTCTACAAAATTTGTTATAGCAGGAAAAAAAAAAAAAAATGTGCACCTATACCTTGCATAGAACTGCTGTCCCATATGCCAGCCATTGGTCCTACATGGCTATTTAAGTTTAAATTTAAATTAGTTCAATGTAAATAAAATTTAAAATTTGATTCTGCAGATATACCAGCCACATTTCTAATGCTCAATAGCCAGACCATCAGGGCAGGAGGTTCTATGGGGCAGTGTTGACGTGAGACGTTTTCGTACACGTATGTGTGTCTCATCCTTATCTGCCCCTGGATTTTGGTTCAGGCCATTCCCACCTCACTCCACACAAAACATCAAAACTTACAATCATTCAGCTCCTTCAAAGTGTGCCTTCTCCGTGAAGCAAACTCTGGCCTCTCCCTTTCTTATTTCCTACAGCCCTTCACATGAACCTGCTCCACAGCCCTCCTCAGGCCGGGATAGAGGATCCTTGTAAGCAGGCTCTTTTTCTTCTTCCCCAGCCACAGGGGCACTTAACCAAGGGGGTTTTCATGAAACATCTCCTGTGTGAGGATCATGAATCTCACTTACACTATTCAAGCTGACTTCCTCCCAGTATCCTGGCGTGGGTTGCGTCAGACACATCAGGATGCTGTAGGTATGACCCATGTGTGACACATGATGTGAGGGAGCTGCCTGGCAGCCCCTCTCAGGTTCTCAGTGAAGGCCAGCGGCCCCAACCAGCCCCAAACGTCCTCTCCAGAAGGTCCCAAAGTGTTAGCGGAAAGCCCCTGCCACCTGAGGGCAACTTCTAATGACCACAAGCTCCTGCCTAAGCGAGGATGCACTTCACTACTATACCAGGGAGATTTAGCAGGAAAAATGAAAGCCCTGGTCAGAGTCTGAAAATCAGAGTGAAACTCTTGGCCTAGTTGGTAACCAGTGTAACCTCCGCATGTACTCCTTTCCTATACGTCTAGAATCTCAAAGAGACGGCACATGTATCAGTCAGGCGCTGCCACAGAACAAATCAACCCAACGATCTTCCTAAAACAACAATTTTTATGCCTCGTGAGTCCGTGGCTCACTGAGTGGTTCAGCTGCTCTGGGTGGACTCGCTCATCTCGGCTGGGGTCTCGTATCTGCAGGCAGCTGGCGGGTGGCCTGAGACGGCCTTGGCTGGGATGATCGGCTCTGTGACACAGGACTCTGATCATCCAGGGCGAGTTTTCGTAGTGGAGACAGAGGACAGGAGAGTGCGCAGAGACATGCAAGGCCTCTGGGCACTGCCACGGCCCCCATCATCCATGGGCCAGCAAGAGTCAGAAGGTGGCCTGGAGTCAACAGGTGGGAGAAGAGGCCCCCTTCCTTGATGGGAAGAGCTACCAAGTCACACTGCAAAGGGCCCAGATCTGGCGAGGAGTGAAGGATTGTGGTTAATTTTTTTTTCAACAGAGCAGCTTTATTGAGATATAATTCACAAACCATACAATTCACCCATTTTTAAGGGTACAATTTAATGTTTTTTGGTATATTTCCAAAGTTGTGCAATCATCACCACAATCGAATTTAGAATATTTTCTTAACACCAGAAAGAAATCTCATATCCATTCAAAATTTCTCCGCATTTCCCGCCAAGTCCCCCACTGCGGTCCTAGGCAGCACTACTCTACTTTCTGTCTCTATGCATATGGAGGTTGTGGCTATTTTTGCAATGCATCTGTCCATACAACCTCTCCTTCAAAGGACTAATATGAAACATGCTATTCCATGAACTACAGGGCACTAATCTAATTAGATAATCGATTTAATTTCTGATTCTATTGCACCCTGAGAGGTTAGGCTAATGGGTGCTGAGGCCAGAGCCTGAGTTCCATTGTCAGATGTCCTGGAGTTGATGTGTAATGTCCATCTTTGACCAGAACCTCGGTAGAGGAGACTCCCATGCCTGGGAGGTTTCCGAGGCAGAGGCAATTGTCCTCAACCAGGGATGTTCTGGCTTGAAATTTCATGTAAAAGCTGCAATAACTTCTAGGTTAAGAAAAGTTCATGTTTTTCTCCCACTCCTTTTTTCTCTCTCCTCTTCTCCTTCTGCAAATGGAACTAGGAGTGTTGAAATGTTGGAAATAAAAAAAAAAAAAAAAAAAAAAGGATACTCTCATGGTATTTCTGATCCAAGCAGAAGCAGAAAGTACCAAGGGATCTCATGGGAGGACCTCTTCTCAATGATTTTCAGTTGAATTTTTACAGGCCCATGAGGTTAGGAGAGTTAAACAAACTTTGGATAAATGCCACTGGCTTTTTATTCATCTATGAACTAACCCTTCAATTCTTTTGAGGTTCAACCATCAGCACTTTCTACAGAGCCTGAAAACAAAATGTTTCAGTATGATTGGAATACACAGTGCTCAGAAAATATAATAAAATGGAAAATTAGGCCCAGAATTTCATTTAATAGAATTATTCAAAGACTTCTTCATAAATTTTGTTTACACAGAGATTCATTTGGGTCAAGTTCAGTAAATCAGCAAATAGCTAGGCTGGTCCCTGACAATTCAGCAGCCTTTCAGAATTCCAAACTTTCTGCCCAGTTGGCTCGGTCTGCCTGTGGATTCCAAATGTCTCACTGTAACGAACAGCCAGGAGAAAACTGTAAATTTGATCCTCCAAGCGAAAGGAAACAGTTGAAGATTTGCACCATCGTGGATCCGACAAAGCTGCTAGAACGAAATGTGTCCTGATGAATAACGTGGAGATCATCTTCCCAAATTTACCCCTACCCCTCGCCGCCCGCCCCGCAGGACAGAAGGAGCCAGACAAACTGAGACATTACATCAGGGAGGAGGGAGGGGGAAAGGGGGGTGCTTACTAAGCACCAAGCCCAGCACATTGCATTGGTAAATGCCCCCTTTTTCCAGAACTATTCAGGAGATGGAGGAGAGAAGCAAAGAGAGAGGAAAGAAAAGTCGCTATGAAGGCTCAATACCTTTAAGTGCTTTGTTTAAACAGAGAAAAGCGCCAGGAACACAAGAAAGTGAGCTGAAGGGAGACACCAGCCTCCCCTGCCAAACCAGCCTTTTCTCTGTAAAGCTTTTGTTTCTTCAAAGGTGCCATAAAGCCTGAAAGGAAAAGAAAGGAGGACTAGAATGTCATTCTTTTCAGATCTTTCTTTTGCAGTTGACTTTGATTTTGGACTCCACAGCCTGCCTACCTTGGCCGTGCTTTCCTTCCCCACCCCATTTTGGTTCCATGAATTAAGTTTATCAGCCGGTAAGGGGCTTGTCGTTAGCAATCCAGGTAATAGCATACACAGGATCCATTTGTATGGATTCCTTTACACCTTGAAAAGCAACATCTTGTCCTGGACTTCCCCATTTCAAAGACTTACCTGAGACTATTTCACAGACTCTTGGAACTGCAAGAGTCCTAGAGGACCCACGGAGTGTAATTGTCAAGCCGTGTGCCAGAAAAAAAAAAATGCACACAATGCAAAAAGCTTTTGGTTTGTCCTAGAATCCTAAGCTTTACCAAGAAACTTTAGACCCCTTCTAAATACCTCTTGGCTCCTTCCCAGGAAGAGGAACAGTAGAAGGTGGTGAATAGTTAAGGACGGTGTTTTCTTTTTTACCCCTTCTCCCAAGCTTCTTTTATCAAAAACAAATAAACAAAGGCCTCAGTGCAAACTCTGCCCTCGTCTATTCTTGCACTTTCTCTTCCTAACCACCAGCCTCCCTTTTCTCCCTGCCAACGGCCAACCCCAGGTCTTTGATCTTTCTAATTCACACGTGAGTTCAGATATTTGAGTACCTGTGATTTCCAGACATTGTAAAAGGCGCTGAGAGGGCCTAGGTGAGCAAGACGTAGTCCCCGTCGTCCCCAGGCATCTCCTAGACCAGCGAGAGAACTTGCGATACTGTGTGATAAATTCTCACCGGAGGTATACACTCAGGATTCCTGGCACCTACAGAAGCACTAACTATGATGGGGAGGTCAGGGATGATTTGGGGGCAAGGGGGGGATATTTTAACAGGATATTAAATATGAGGTCAGAGTTTTCGAGGCAGAGGAAGGAGAGGAAAGTGCTGCAGGAACAGGAACGCAGCACAGCAAGTGCAGTGGAGGGGACGCTGTGTCTAGGAGAGAGAGAGCCTGCCAGGCGGAAGCTCAGTGCCTGCAGTTCAGAGGACGGGGGAGCAAAGCCAACATGGCCACCGGTGAAAGGCCTTGAGTGCCCCGAGGAGGCACCTGGGCTGTGCCCACCTTGGATGGCACCAGTGGATGGTTGGGAGGTGACCTGAGAAATGGGAGGACCAAGAACAAGATCACCTGCCAGGAAGCTGTGCCATCATCCAAGCAAGGAAGGGGCAGATGTATCTGAAGGAGGCTTCAGAGGGGAAGGGATAAGACTCAGTGACTGGTGGCCAGTGGAGAAGGCCTGGAAGGGAAGACTCAAGGCTGCCTGAGAGGTCTAGGTGACCTCAGGAAGGTCACAGTGATGGCATCGGTGCAGAGGCAAAACCACTGGGAAAATGTCAGGGGCAGGCATGAGGAAGCGACTTCGGCTGGGGTTGTTTATGGTGTGATCCACCCAAGTGGATTGTCTAGGAAGGCTCTGGAAATACAGGGATGATTCTGAAGAGGGGTCTGGAGAGAGAAATGTGGGATCCAGGAGCATGTCAAGCACAGCTGAAAGCCTTGGAAAGACTGAAATGACCCAGAAACATTCCATAGAGGAGCTGACAGACCATAAAGTATCATGACATGTGCAGATATAAAACGCCGTAAGATACAGGCCTTGTCCCTAATCTCACTCACCTGTCTTGCAAAGAGGCAAAGTATGTACACATATCAGGAGGAGAAGATGGACATCAAACCAGGAAATGCAGTAAGTTGCTACAAGCCATGGATAAAGAGAGCATTCACTGATTACGCTGATAGCTCGTAGGAAAGAATGTTGAGGGTAGAGGATGAGAGAGAAAGAGGAGGAGGCAAGGAGAGCGTCTCAGAGGAAGGAAGGCTTGAGCTGGTCTCTAAAGGCAAAGGATCCCACATGCTGAACGAAGAGGGAAGGCAGCCCAGGGGCCAGCAGGACCACGAGGCGTGGTTCTGGTCATCTGGGACCACCGGGCCTCAGCTGGGAGTAGGGGGTGAGGGGCAGAGGTCATGGTAAGGAAGAGGCTGAGAATATTCTCAGAGGACAGATTATGGGGGCATTTATGGCAGGAAAAGATATTTGGACTTCATCTTGTAATCAAGGAGGAAATACCAAAGAATTAGGTGAGAGGGTAACATGATGAGACTTGCAGTCTTGAAAGGTTGTTTCGGCCGAGGATGGAGGAGGATTTGCAGAACTCTGAGCTGTAAGGAAAGCAGACCAATCAGAAGGCCACTCTTTCTGCAGATGAGAAAGAGTCATGGTTTGAACTGCAGGCAAGAGAGGGACCACAGACGTTAAGAAGAGAAAAGAGAACCAGTAGGAATTGGTCACTGCTACAGCTGCTGAGGAATGAGGTAGTGAAAAGACACCTCTCAATTCCAGGCTGGGGCCCGGTTGACGTGGGTTCTGCTGACCTAGATGGAGAACCAAAGCAGAACAGCTATTTAGGGAAGCCAGTGAGGTGAGATCTGGGGAAAGGGAACGGGCTGAGAAAAATTATCCTCAAGCTCTGCTGTGGGCTGTTACACCCTCTCCACCTCAGCTCCAGACTGGGCGCTCCTGTCCATCTTATCTTTATCATTGGTGTGTCTAGGTTGAGCCCTTAAATCATAGTTTTACCATTAAAATGTTGAAATACAAATCATTACATTAAAAATATATACTCAGATCTTTATCTACAGACATTGACCCATTCCAGGCTTCTCTCAAATTTTAAATAAGTTATCTTACTGCTAGAAAACCAACTAGACACAGCTAAATTCACTTACCAACAAAAGTAATGATACTACATGGGTGTCTAATAGGACTACTTCACCAATCCTTGAGGGAACACAAATTCTTCTTAGTCGGCTCATTGAAGTCCTAATTTGAATTTCCATCATAGCATATGTTCTGTCCCACCAGTGTGAAATAATGTCGCGGGAAGAAAGTATAAAATTTACACAAATAGTAAGTACCAGATAGTCCAAAATTTTTCTGAGCATAATAATGTCTTCCAGAGATTGAAACATGGATTATCTGCAAATAATTATCCAACAACTATGGTGTAATGGCATTACTCATCTATTTTCTGGGATAATATCATCCTTGAAAACTACCATGTGTTTGCTAAGCAAACCTATCACCTCTTTTAGTATATTCATAGAGTAAGTTTTATGTCAATTCTCTGTTCTTCCCAAAAGCCAAGCCAAATATTTGTTCTCCTAAAATAGCTAACAAAGCAGGTGCCACCAAAAAAAAAAAAAAGAAGACAATTGAAAAGAATTTATACTACAGAACTTGAATTTTTTTAATGTAAAAAATATAAAATTCATCTTTTTAAATTGAAAAGAATTTATAATATAGAATTTGAATTTTTTAAATGTAAAAAATTGAAAATGCACCTTTTTTTGGTGCCTATTTGCCTGTTGACCCCAATTCTACTAAAGCTCTCTCATTTGTAGAAGGACCTTGAGAAGGGAAAGCATAGCAAATATAAAGGCAAAGGAGGGGGTGAGCTGGATAAACAGAAAATATGAGACAGAAATACTCTGAATGCACACCTGCAAGTCTCCCAACCAAGTCATTGCCACTTGTCCACATCAGAGCTTGAGAAAAGGCTTCAGAGGTCATTTTTCCAGTTTCCTCTGTCTGGGAGTCTGCTTCCATTGCGGATGTAGAAAGCCTCGGCAGTTCTTTGCTGCCACCCGAACAACGAGAAAGAGCATGGCGTAATCTACAAATCTTACATTTTCTTCAGCTGATGTCACAAGGCAACTAGGTAAACTGAATTCTGACAAGCCTTTCTTAGGAGACATGAGACATAATAATGGTTTCACTTTTGGCAGTGCACACGGGGAAAAGAGGCAGACACCATGAGAGCAAGGAAGAAGAAAAAAGCTGACATCTTAACAAACTCTTAGAGACCAAGTGTGGGCTACAGTGAGAATTTTAAATCCCCAGACACAAAGGGAGACCACAATCCCTCACAAGCTTTTTTCTGGGGGTTACTACTACGTGCTTACAGGAAAGATTGGAGGAAGAGAGAAGATTTATAAGCCCCCCTCATTAGCACGTATACACTAAACCCTACTTCTCAGAACCTTCTCTCATATTAAGGAAAAATCTTAAACCTTTAAGGAAGGGACAGGAAATCCCTACCCAAACCCTAGGACACAGGCAAAGACCCCTTTGATTCCATAGAAGAGGTAAAAAAAAAAACATATCTCTCTCTGCTCTGGCAGGAAACTCTCCCTCATCAAAGATACTTTTATAGATATGTAGCAAAATTTGACTGCCCATGGCGAGGGGAGGGTAGAAACACTAAGGAAACCCCAACCTTAATGTACAGATGTACAGAGCCTGCCTAAGACTGAGGATAGGCCAGGAGAACTGAGAATCACCCCCTAATATCACCTTGAGCCTTGCACCAGGTACAAGCAAAAGTAGTCTACCACTGTGAGTGCAGATCAGAGTGAGAGACCCCCAGTTTGCAAAGGTATATAGGGACTGTTGAAAACTAAAAATGCAACAGGAAATCTGAAAAACTCTCAGGCAGCAGCCAAGGTCCAGACAAGACAAAAGACTGCAGCAGCACACCAGTGGAGGAATTTCAAGTCTGTGGAGCTTTAAATATAACTATAGCAACAACAAAACTATATGCAACTTAGCTAGTGAGCAGGTTGGCTCAACATCCCACACTAATGACTGGACAGAGGAGGAATCATGCCCATTTTGAGCATAAATATGTTTTACCTCAGGATCCACTATTCTTCTCCACTTAATGTCCTTCCTTCAACTAAAAATTACAAAACACACAAACACACACACACACACACACACACGCAAGAGGGGAACAGCCTTTCAAGAGGTAAGACAGTCAACAGAAACAGACCCAGAGTTGAACCAAATGTTGGAACTAACAGGATGGAACTTCAAAATAACTGTAGTCAATATGTTAAGGATCTAGTGAAAAAATGGACAAATTTGCATGAAAAAAATGGGGGAAGTTCAGCTGTGTGATGGAAATTACAAAACAGAGCCAAATGGAAATGCCAGAAACAGAAAACACAATATCAGAGATAAAGAATTTCTCCAATTGACAAATTAGCAGTCTGGACAGAGCAGTAAAAACAAATAGTGAATTTGAAGCTAAACCAATAGAAATTATCCAAACTGAAAAACAAAAAGAAACAAAAAGAGTGGTGGCAGGGGAGAGACACAGAACAGAACTCTCAAAACATGTGGGATGATATCAGATAGTTTAACATACTTGCAGATACAGTCCCAGAAGCTGAAAAAGGGAATGGGGCAGAAGAAACATTTCAAGAGATAATGACCAAGCATTTTCCAAAATTAAAGAAAAACAAATCACAAACCAAGAAGCTTAAGGAACTTTGAGAAAGATAAATTAAACACACACACAGACACACACACACACACACACACACACACACACACACACACACACACAAACATGCTTTAATACATCATGGTCAAACCACTAAAAAACCTAGAGAAAAACTTGAAGATAGTCAAAGAAAAAGAGCATTATATACAGAGAAACACAGATGAAAAATATTGGAGACTTCATGTCTGAAACTTTGAAGGCCAGCAAATAATAGAGTGACATTTTTAAAGTACTGAGAAAAAAACCCTGCTAAACAAGAATTTTATAGCCAGTGAAGAAAATACCTTTCAAAGGGAAAGCAAAACAAAAATTTTATACAAACAAAAGCTGAGCAAATTCATCACCAGAACTGCACCACAAAAATACATTAAAAGAAATTCTTCAGACAGAAGCAGTATGCCACTAGAAAGAAATTTTGTTCTACCCAAGGCATGCAGAGTTCCAGATGGTAAAAATGGTAAATATAAAATAATTTTTTTAAGATTTTAAATTTCTTTAAAGGATATTTGACTTTCTAAAGCAAAGATAGCAAAAATATATTGTGGGTGTATAACATGTAGAGTAAAATGTGTAACATTAGCACAAGGGATGGGAGAGAAGAAATAAAAGTTGACAGTTATGAGACTAGTGCATGCTACTCAAAGTGGTATAATAGTATTTGAAGGTGACTGAGATAAGGTAAGGATGTATATCACAAACCCTAGAGCAGCCTGTAGAAATATATAAATGGTATGACTAATAAGCCAATTGTGGAGATAAAATGGAATCGTAAAAATCACTCAATCCAAAAGAAGATAGGAAATGATGAAAAGGAAAACAAAAGTTTTCCTTTTCAGGTGGGACAAACAGAAACCTAATAGCAGCCTGGTATATTTAAATCCAACCATATCAGTAATTACATTAAATGTAACTGTTTTATAAATCCCAATTAAAAGGCAGAGATTGGCAGATTGGCCAAAAAAGCAAGACCTAATTATATGCTATCTCTAAGAAACCCACTTTAAATATAAAGACACATAAAGGTTAAAAATAAAAGAATGGAAAAAGAAATAAAATTAAATCAAAAAATTTAATCAAAAGATTAAAATAAACCTGAAGTGACTACATTAATATAGGACAAAGTAAACTTTGGTAAAGAATGTTACCAGAGACAAAGTTAGGCATTAGATAATAATAAAGAGGTGACTTCATCAAGAAGATATAATTTTACAAAATGTATATGCTTAATAACAGCTTCAAAATACATCAACAAAAACTGGTAAAACTGAAAGGAGAAAGGAAAAAAATCTACAATTATAGTTGGAGATTTCAACTCCATTATTAGAGTTCAACCCTATTACCAGTATAATTAGAAAGTAGCCACTCACACAGCCTTTTCAAAAGCTTATAGTTGTGTCAGGTGGAGGGACCCCTTCAGATTTTGTGTCTGACCCTTTGGACCTGTGTGTGTGGAATTCTAAGGAAAGTCAGAGCAATGAGGCACAGGGGTCCATGTGGGCAAACATCAGGACTCACGCAGTGATGCTGTGAGCATCTCTGGCTTCTCCAGTGCTTTTCTGGGCCATAATAACTTTGGAAGGCATTGGCTCCAATTCAGCCACCCTGTACTTCTTCTCATGCATTTACCCACAAGCATTTATTTATCAAATTTTCCTTATGAAATGTTGCATCTGTAGATTTTGCTCTGTACACCAAAACTTCAGTAACTACTGATTGAATGGGATGCTGTGAATGAACCAGACATTAATCACTTTGATTAATAATAACACATAACAGTATCTCAGACCAAATCAGAGCACCACACAGCCCTCATAGGTTGTTTCATATGTGTCTTTAACATCTGAAACAAACTGGTTTAACTATAATTACACCAAGGCAGTTGGATGAGAGAGAGAGAGTAGGAAACTGGCAAGAAATCTTTTACTATCTCATGATTAAAATAGTAATAATAACAATAATAATAATAAACGCGCTAGAAAGTGCCTCTGTGTCCCAGGAACTATGCTGATAATTCTGCATTGACTCCTTCAGTCCTCCCAACAGTCCTCAAGACACAATTGGCCACATGTTGGGGATGAAGGTCATGAGTATTGTGGATGTTTTACACTGTCTGCCTAGGTCACTCAGCTAATAAATGGTAGAGTTGAGATTCAAACCCAAGTTTGCCTGAATGAACAAACCTCACTTGAGTATGTTGGCTAAGAACAATGACTTTGAAACCAAGTATTTATTGGACATTCACTTTGCTTAAGAAACCTATTAGAAGCTATGAGGGCAGGTGGGCTAACAGTGGCTTTATGGATAGTCAGGGGGCAAGGCAAACAGCCTCCGTCTCGTAAAGCCAGCTCCCAGGACCACAATCAGAGGGCACAGGTAATTGGAGGGAGGTTGCTGATGGTCATTTCAAAGGACGAACAGATTAAAATCTATTCTCCTGCCTTCCCCAAAACAGCACTTGTTCTTAGGGATAGAATAAAAATAGCCTTTAAATTGACTTCACCATCTGTTTGGAATAATTTTGCATAATGTGAATAAGCTTTCTAATTTATCATCTCAGATTAGTATCAGAATTTTTAGAGGGAGATGCAAAGATTGAATTCAGTCCTTGTCGATCAGTATCACATATTTTATTTTATACATAAGAAAAACTGAGGTGGGGAGACATGATTGTTCCCACTATCATTTATTTAGGGGTTAAATGGGGCAAAAACTCAGTTTGGGGCCTAAGAAGTCTTTCTAGTTACTTTTCGAAGGATTGTGGTTTGAGGGTGATGGGCGCTGGAGGGTATGAGCATTCCAAATGCTGCCCAGGAAGGGATGTAGTTGTTTCGTCCACTCTAGACATCCCAGCAAGGACGGTCACCCTGGCCGTCCTGGAAGGGAGCTTCGCCGTGACCCCGCAGGGCACACTGAGTCCCCAGTGCAAGCTGCATGCTCCACATCTGCAGCTGGCTGCACACACCACCTCACACGTGTCTCCCATCGCCCGGCGCACACCCGCCCCTGTGCGCTCAGGGACCTGGCCTGGGTACCAGGAATGATGTGAGGCTGTGAATAGTCTGGACTGTCTCTGATATATGATGTGAGGGGGAAGGAGACTGGACGGAGGGAAAGGCTGTGAGGATTACTGAGCATTCCACTTCCAATTTCCTGACTCCCCCCCTCTGGCAACGTAGATGGGCCTGGCTTTAGGTCAGTAGAGGTGGCGGGACTCTGTGTGTGAACACAGGCGGGAGCACGTCCCCCAACCAAATTGCTTATTTAGAAAACCAACCTGAAACAACCCACTTAAAAACCTTTAAAAGCTATTAAATTTCTATATATTTTTCTTTCATAACTAATACATATGTCATTTTTGACAAGATGCGTGTTACTGGTACCGTGACACAAGCTCGGGAATGAACAGTATTGAGTTGCAGATATAATAAATAATTATTTGAGTATTTATGCCGGCGGTAACCTATGCACTTAACTAGAATGGCACTTTATTTTCTTTCATCCTTCTGGTATGTTGATGAAGAATATATCCTGGGAAAAAAGGAACATGGTTTCCAAAGGGAGCAGAATCCTGAGTGTCTCATGGAGCCTTGAAAATGCTTGTGTTTTGACAAAGTCCGTCAGTTGCGTAAAGAAAACCAGATTCTAATGATTACTGCCCAAACCAGCTCGGGCAAAGTGAGCAAAAAAATCTTTCTTCTCTTGTTTAGCATCTTTTTTTTTTTTTTTGTCCTGGTTCAAATTGGCATACACTTGGAAAGTGTGCTCACGGGAGAATTTTAATTTATTGATGCTCCTTTGCCCTTACTGTACATTCCGGGCTCCTATGTGAGTATAATGGATGAAGCAGATGTTTGACACCACAGCACCTCTTCATAACTCCACTCTTCAAAAACAGTTTTACAAGTACTTACTCGCATTGGTTCCCATTCCTCACAGGAAGCTGAGGTCATCGTGAAACATGAGGCTGGGGCAGGAGCCTGCAATCATGTGCTTTGCAGCTGGGCCTCCATCTTCTGAGCACGTTAGCGATTTATGAAACAGCCATAATTTTCAGCTTATGGACAAAGAAATAAAAGTGTTGACACCATTATCGTAACATCTGTGAAGGGAAAAATATGAGCCGATTTCTAAGTGCACAAATGGTACCAGAGTTATAAAGATTCTTTTATGCTTAATTGTATTCATTATCAGCGGTAATTATTTCAAACACGAGCAGTTTCTTCCAATTTAATGCCAACCTAAAAGGTTAAGACCTTCCAATAGAGGCTTTTCGACCTCATGATTTGTTGGGTCTGCAAAGTTACGCTAATTGGGAAGCAAGAATGGCTTCTGAGGGCACGCCTGCCTTGGTTTCAGCTTGTCTGTGTGGAGCAGATCTCTGACTGTTAACATCGCAAAAGGGCACTTCCAGGCAGGGTCTAAAAGGATTTCCTGGCTTGCACTGTGAGCTGTATTTTTATCATCAGCGGAGTGACTACTGAGGGCTCCATCTCTCCACCCCCTCCCCAAGCATCCTTGGAAAGAAACATCTGCAATTTTGGGTGCTGATGTTGAATAAGGCACTGTGGGAGAAGGCCCCAGAGCACTCTGGCATGTCACTTACGTATGAGAAGCTGACCTCCTTGGCTAAGGTGATTAAGGTGTGTCTTCCCTGTGTCAGCAGATAAAAACCACGGTGACCGACACAAGCCCTCCTGTTCACTGTGGGCTGAGGTGACCCCGGAATCTTCAGCCTTCATCTAACAGGTACCCGCTTTTAAGTGGCAGCTGTCTTCAAAGGATTGTGGTCATGAAGACAGCTAGTGGCAGAGGAGTTGACAGAGCCACCATCATGCTGGATAAGTGCATGACATCAAGTGCATGTGTGTGTGTTTGTGTGTGTGTACATCGTCTGCACGTATGTGGGCATGTCTGGGGAGCTGGAGAAGAGGTAGAGAGGGCTCCACTGTCACTTTCTAAACAAGCTCTGGCTTAGCTCAAACTTTTTGCCTATAAGGCGTATTTGGGCGCAGCCCTGGCGATGTTCTCCCGGCTACGCTGAGGCACACAGCCTCCTCCCTGGTAGAATGCAATTCGGGAGCCCGGAGTGGTTTTCTCAGCCCCATCCATCACCTCTTGCATCACCCTGTTCCTTGATGCTGAAAATCAGTTGTCAAAATACTAGGAACCTGACCCTGTTTCATCTCTTAATTCCTCTCCAGCTATTTAAAACCAGCCATCCCTGCGCATTAACTGTAATAAATCCCAGCTTGCGTTAACTTTCAGAAAGTCTGCTGTTGGCCCTCGAAGATATCAGCTTCATGGGACCATGGGACTTTCTTCCATGTTGACACATTTACCCCACTGCTAACAACAGCCTCTGGCACAATGGATCTCCTCTTAGCTTAGATACCCTAGAAAACAGCTAAGGCAGGCCTTGCGGGCCGATGTCTTACTTAAAGGTGAAATTCCAGGGCAGAGAGAGAGAAGGAAGAGGACAATTGAAATAGGGTGGGAAGCGAGTACAGGGCGATGTGTTATCTCCCTGGCCTTGCTCTGCAACAGACACCAAGCTACCCGACCACGGCTTGACAGGTGTACCCTCTCAGACTGCTGAGATGTCACCAGGCAGACCGTATGGAAGAACCATGCCCGGAGTTGTGTCCCCTGTAGGGAGCAATGCAGAGGGACTCACCCGCCTGTCCCTGTCTCCTGCCGGCCGGCCGCAGGGCTCCCAGAATGCAGGCAAACCCCCTCCCGTCTGGGCTGCATCACTGGAAGCAGCCCCTCGTCTCACGATGTAAAGTCCATCTGCTTACTCGGCTTTGGCACTCAGGCATCTAAGCCCACTTGCTCAGGACTGTGCTTCAAGACTAACGCTGCTCGTGGGCTGCTCTGCCCCTCCACCAACCTCACAGGCATAGAGACTTCATAATCCACGTGCCCATCGTATCTGCCAGGTTGACCAAAAGGCAGTCCCAGAAGACAACTCTGCACCCTCCAAGGCGTGAGGCCGAGCCTTGCACGGTGCAAGACAAATGACCCTCTGTTTGGTACCTGGTGCCACCTCTAACAGAAAATGATAATAATCTGACAATGATTCCCTTCCAGAAAGTAATTTGGACGTGTGCCGACGAAGAGTGTCTGCCAGACTGCAGTGTGCTTGTCTTTCTTCTGCCCACCACAGCAAATTCAGGTCAGATAATTAGCACTCATCTTTATGACTTATGCTTTCTGAATTTCTGCAGTACTAGGAGTAGGAGGTAAAAGTTCTGAAACCTTCCATGAGGTTGTTGTTGCCATGGCAACCACTCCCTTGGAATTCTCAGACTTATTCCCAGTCGGTGAACAGAAGATGTTCCAAACCAAATACTGAAAGAGTCCTAAAAGCCAAGCAGAAGGCGGGAGGGCTGGAGGCTTGGGCGGCCCCCAGAAGGCAGCAGTGAGGACAAAGTAGTCCCGGAGGACAAGGATTCCCCCTCATTCTGCCTCTCGACTGGCCTAGGGACCTGTGCCCCCCACGCCTGTCCTTGTAACGTATCCGTCAGGGTGCTCCATGCCCAGCCTCGTCACAGCAGTGTGGGCTGCATCTGGGTGATGTTCAGAAGGTGACGGACCTCTCACTAGCTCCTGCCTCTGCAACCAGCCCGCTGCATGCCCATCGGTCAGCCACGCCCACTTTCTGGGTATCAGCGGCAGCATCTCTCTATAAATGAAGGCTTCAGGCTGGCTACCTCCCAAGTTCTCTTTCTGTTCTAGGGCATATGATGCAGCTATTAAATGGAATCGCTGAAGTTCTGGTTAATGGCTGGTTGGTTTGGGATCTTCTCCTGTAGGGCACAAACTAAGATCCCCGGAGAGGTGAGGCTGAGGCTGCCCCGTCTGTAGAAAGTTCCTTGCAAGAGCGACAGCGCTAGGTCTTTCTTCAGACCTTGGAGGGAGCAGGATATTGTGCTCGCCTTTAGTTGGTTTGATCAGAAATCATTATCAGTAAATTTTCTGTTTGTCTTCAAGTCGTTTCCAATAATACTGTGAAGAATAGGGACAGCAAGCAGAGAAGAGGACATTTCGGTCCCCGTAACTAGCTCGAGAGAGGCTCTGACTACTGCACTCCTTCAGATGAGGAGACAGAGGTTCAGAGAAGTCCCGTAGCAGTGAGCCACAAAGACAGGACACGCGCGGAGGCGTATTCGTCCCGGGCCTCCGGCTCTGCTCAGTGTCAGCCTCTGTTCAGCATCTTCTCAATGTGAGAAGAAAAAACACCTACCCAGGTCTCAGGGACCCAACATAATTACTAGGAGAAGCCTACGGATTTGAACTTGAACCTTGACCTTTTCTGGCTTGTGGGAAGTACTTTGCAAACAGTGGATTGCAGTCCTGCCTGGAGGAGGTGTGGATGTGGGTTCAAATTTTTTTTTTTTTTAAAGCTACCCACAGGAAACTTTATCACGTCAAATCTTTCCTGGTTTTCTCGCACTAGTTCTTTTTTTTTAAATTTTATTTATTTATTTATTTATGGCTGTGTTGGGTCTTCATTTCTGTACGAGGGCTTTCTCTAGTTGTGGCAAGTGGGGGCCACTCTTCATCGCGGTGCGCGGGCCTCTCACTGTCGCGGCCTCTCTTGTTGCGGAGCACGGGCCCCAGACGCGCAGGCTCAGTAGTTGTGGCTCACGGGCCCAGTTGCTCCGTGGCATGTGGTATCTTCCCAGACCAGGGCTCGAACCCGTGCATTGGTAGGCAGATTCTTAACCACTGCGCCACCAGGGAAGCCCTCACTTTTTAAGATATAGAATTACTAGGTCAAACTTAAAGAGAAAGTCTTTGAATCTGCCCTCCCGGCTGGGGAGGAAGTGCGGGGTGAATGGCCATCTAGTGTAGGAACAAAAGTGGAAGAGGACAAGGAACAGGAAACCCTCTCAGAGGAGGTGATGGAGCAGGTCCCAGCCCATCTGCAAATCCTCCAGGAGGAGGGGGAGACCCAGGCGGGTGGATGTCACCTTAGAGACAGTTGGCCCCCGGTGTGTGTGGGGAAGTTCTGGGTCCTCTTTCCAAAGCACCGTTGGTGGCCTTTGTGCACCCTTTCTTTCAATCAAATGCGCCTGAAATTTCACAAGATCCAGGAGGATGATGGTTTGTACATGAAAAGCTACCTCTCCTTGAACAGCTTTTAAAAGTCTAATTTAAAATTTCAGTGTGCTTTGGGGGGATGGAGGAGACAAGGGGAACGCAAGCCTAGGGAGAGGCAAGGCTGCAGGATTTAGAAGAAAGCAAAAGGCCCTAAAATATGCATATGCCCCATGAGAATTTGAGCACTTGTCCCCCCAAATTTAAGGTCAGTGTATAGTATGGCATGCCAGAGTGAACAGCAAATGTCTTAAGCTATTTGGTTTTTGTTTCTGATTTTTTTGAGTTTTAAGTAGTTCATTCATATCTGGGAACGAAGCATCCATGTCTTAAATCTGATTTATAAATATATCTTGTTCCACACCAATTTAGAATTCAGACCCCTCCATTCCGTACTGAATTAAAATACCCAAGTCTGCCAGGAGCAGTCAGCTGAGATGAGTTTGAGGTTTGGGGTTTTTAAAATTTTGTTTTGTCTTATTTTTTTTAAACTACAGTATGAAATGATTTTAAGCAAAATTCCCAGGAAGATAACTTGGGCCAAAACAATCGAATGCTTAATGAACTCAGTTCCTGAGCCTGCTATTTTTATCCCCACTTTCATCCCCCTCCCACTGCAGCTGGGGTGGCAGTATGGCAGCAGAGAGGCAGAGCCGAACTCGGCCCTCGCAGACAGTGATGGAGCTTGGGAAGGAGCCCGTCGGCGGCAGATCTGTAGCTTGGTGCCATCCCCCCCAGCCCCCCCACCCAGCGGCACTTCTGGGCTGGCACAGGGACAGACACCGAGACATCCCGGCTGCTCTCCGAGAAACAAGTTCCAATTCCTTGGCAGGTTGCTAATAAACATTCACAGCAGGAAGGAGGCCATATCTGGAACCTGGAAGCGTGTTTATAAGAAACGCTCATGAAGTCATCGGGGTCAAAGTTGATCTTCCTGTTATTGAACTTGGCTGAGAATGTTCCCGTGGACTTTGGCAGCCAGCCGACATTCTTCATTTAAATGGAGTCGTAGGGAAAAAGGTAAGGGCGCACCTTCAGAGAAAGCCGAGCCAGCCAGGACGCTGCCAAGGCAAGCGGGCATCCTGACCAATGCCTCTCCCTTCCCGGGGAAGTGCTCTTTGCGGGGCCACTCTCAGAAGCTCGGCTTAGAGCAGTGGGGCACCTGGTCCCTTTGGTCACACAGCAGTCACGCTGCATGTACTGACCCCATGTCACTGACCTGATGGCTTGGGAACAGCCTTGGCTTCCCCTTCTCCTGACTGTGGGTGTGACTGTGGCCGGTGGTGTCTTGTCTCTGTCCCAGGGCTGTGCAGCTGACCAGCAGGGCTCTGACTCCGCCAGCCACGGGACGAGGGGTCATCCTGCAAACCCGCCATTCACTGAGGCCCCTATGTTTCTTTCCTGGGAAAGTTTCCGGTGGGGTCGTCCATTCACACCAGTGAGTGGTGAGGCACGGCCAGAGGGCTCTTGCAGGAAAAACACACAATCACAAAGCTTCATTCTCTAGGTTAAGTAGGCTTTTATGAGCCCTAGCAAAGCCGACTCCCACAAGCTGTGAAACCCCGGGGGCATTTATCATCTACCTGCGATGGCTGTTTCCACATCAGGGTCTCTGTGGGAAGCTCGCTCGCTGGGTGGTTTGTTTTTTAACTGAAGCTGCTGCAGGCTCTCTGCTGTGGCGGCCCCAGCTTTTACCATCACGGGAGCCTTCTTATTTTCTTCACCATATTGAAAAGGCATTTCCTAAATTCATAATGTTTTAGACACATTATGGTCTTAGGATTGGATTGTGAAGTCTGCGTGGAAGAGGGTCTGGCCTGCCCCTCAACTCTGGCCCCGTTTCCTTAAGGAATTGGTGAATGCAAACACTACAGTTTTATATTTTTACAGCTGCCCATATTTTCTCATTTAATTCTCATAACTCTGGGAAGGAAGGCAAGGGTTATTATTCCCATTTCTCAGATAAGGAAATGCAGGTTAAGGAAACATGTGTGATGCACAACTGTGCATTTTAGCACCAGGAGCCGAACCCAGGGCTTCTGATCCCCACGTGGCCTTTCTCCACCCTCCAGCCCCCTCCCCATCCCGGGGTAGCTCATCACTGTGTACACAGCCCCCGGCCTCTGCCAACGCTGGGGCCCTAACCTGGCTTCTCCCACCTCATCATCCATCCCTCCAGGCAGGGCAATTTCCAGAAATAGGCACAGATGAACAACAAGCCCTCAAGCACTGGAATTCCGTGCACAGTGTTAAGTCTTTTATTTTCCTTTTAGAATTGTCATTCCTTTAGGCCATCTCATCCCTAAGTCTTCACTCAGGTATGTCGAAGGCTGGTCCTAATGCTTGTGTATCTGAGGGGCCCGTACACACGTGCCCACAGCCTGCAGCAGCCAGAAGCACCGTGCTGGGGGTCTAGGGAGGGAGTGAGGAGTGAAAGATGCACACGGAGTGCCAGCGGCGCTCCCCGGGGGTCCTGGAAACCCTCGGGAAGGGAATGGGACTTCATGGAGGCTCAAGTCGAGATTGTCTTTGACTTAAAGCACAGGGAGACTCAAGGAAGCCGGACATCTGGGAACCCTTGGGTGACCCTGGTCAGACTTGGCAGTTGGAATGTCATCCTCTGGGTTCCCACTCTGGGGTATGGGGAGCCATCGAGGGCTATTGGGATATGGTGGTTGCACATCCAGATTTGTGTCTGGGGGCTCTCCCCCTGGCAGAGAGAAAAGGGGGAAACAGGCGAGGAAGCAGGAGAAAGTCCCAGAAGGAAGAGAAATCCAAGTGAGAAAACAGCAGGTGGCTACAGCCCGGAGGCTGCAAGCCAGGCAGGAGGGTGGGATTTGAGAATCTCAGAGGAGGAATCTGCGGACTTAGAGATTTATGAGGAAGGGATTTAGGGAGAGGATAATATAGGAGTTTCTGATTTGGGGGGACTTGGGTTGGGTACGCCCTTGACAGCCTGGAGAGGAGGGTTACAGGAGGAATAGGATTTATTGGCATATTGTGGGGCAGGGAGGAAAGGATGTCGGTGAGAAGGAGACACATCAGGGTCTTTAAAACTGTGTTGGGAGATGCTCACAGAACATTAGGGTTGGCATTTGGATCTGAGGCCGGGACCAGACCAGGGATCTGGGAGCTTCTGTCCACACTCACGGTGAGGGAGCTGATGAACCTCCTAAAGGCAGGGTGTAGAGGGCGAGAAGAGGGTGGTCCTGGGGCGATGCCGGCCCAGAGGCAGAGGAGCCCAGGGAGATGCCTCCATTTTCCTTTCTGCTGAAGTTCAGGAAAGCCACACATTGCTATGTGGGTGAGTCCCAAAAGCTTTCACCATCAGCAAGTACCCCGAGTCCTGGAGCTGAGGAACCTTGGCCACTGCAGCCGCAGGTCTATTCACAGAGGTGCCCTGAGGAGAGAGTGCTGGGTCTGTCTGTTCATACCGCCCCTCTCCTCCTTCTGTCTCAGGCAGCTCAGTCCACTGTGCAAATTAAAAACACACAAGCAAGCAAGAGCACTTCTTCAAGGGAGCTCTGTCCTTTGAAACCTCCTGGCTCTGTTGGCCAGGATGGCAGGGATGGTTTGATCACAGTTCAGCATCAGCGCCCCATGGGAACCTTGCGTGCCACTGGCTGCATCCTTGTTCTGCAGGACACCTCCTCTTCCTGGGCTCTGGTCACCCTGGAAGAGGGCTTCTGCCCAGTAAGCACATGTCAGAGGAGTCCTCCACTGCTGGCTGGGCCAGGCAGCTCTGCTGACAATCACAGTGGCTCTGCCACAAAAATGTCAATGGGTGACATTGCTCGTGGATAGAAATGTCCACTCCTGAATTAGGGCAAGAGGTACCCCAAGTGCAGAGAAGCTCCCGACTCTGTCTCCAGAATCTTCTGAGACCACCATCAGAGCTGACTTGCCTCCTGGTTGAAGGCGTTGTCTAGATGAGAGGGACGTGGAGCAATTCCCCTGGGGTGGTAGGCCACCAGGACAGTGCCAAAGTGTGGGGAAGGATGCACCTGTGGCAGAGTGGAAGGCATGTAAGTCCCAGTGAAGATGCCGTGGGAAGGAGGCTGGAAGCTGGTGGAGAAAGTGCCTGCACAAGTGTGGATTTCCCCAAGTTGTCAAAGGTGCCTCCTTCATGCCGGCGCCCAAGGCTCACCTGTTCAGAGAAAGGCTCACCCCTTCCTGACTCCTGCTTCGCCGTACTTTCCGGCCCTTTCCCCACTGACTTAGAGACCAGCGCTGCCCTTACCCCCTTCTCCTTCCTGCACCGGGGCAACCACTCCTCCTCACAGCTGGCTCCACACTCAGACCTAGGTCAGCCCTGCTTGGGGGAAATTTTTTTCTCAAGGGTCAGCTACGAAATAAAGATACGAGACCAATACTTCATTCAGTTTGTAGTGATTCTTATGGCAGAAACAAATTAACACAGAATAAAAGTGACAGTGGCTAAAATGCATATGGTCAAATTGTCAAAAGACTCAAAATTTCTTGGCAGACCTACATCTGTAAAAATGATCTAGAAAATATTGGAATTGAAAATTATGATGACTGCAATAAAAAGTATACACTGGCAAAAGCTAAGATTAATTTTAAAAATATGTGGACAAAGAAAGATTTGTGAATCAAAGCTTGACTGTGAAATTTACTTGGGAGAGAATTGATTTTGATGAAAATAATTTAGCTAAATAATTCCTTGACCAACTTTCTGTACAGAAGTTTAATACTTCAAGTGTTTCTATTTTAATTTTAAATTGGTTTAACTAGACTTGCTCCAGAAAATACTTTCTCCACAAAAACTCGGTACTGATATAATTATGTTTCAGATATTTGCATTCATAAAATGTTATCAAAGTATTTCCAGAATGTAAAATATGGGGACTAAACAGCAGAATCAAAATGCTATAAACCAACTTCTGGTTCCAGACAAAATAGAATAGACAAACGTCTTCCTAACGCCCTCACCCCCACTAAGTACAGCTACAAAAACACAGACATTATATACAAAATAAACATATGACTCTGAATGGGAGAAGAAAGAACATAACTGGCTAGGAAAGGAGGTCCTTGAGAAACAGCACAGTGGTGAGTGCCCTGGGTTTTCCTTTTGCCCCCTATGTATCCTGAATGAGACACCAGAGAGGCTTGCAGCCCCAAAACATCAACTGATACAGATTTTTAAAAGCCTAAGAAAAGCTTGTTTTCTCTAGCCAAAACACCAGGAAATGAGTTATTTAGATATTACCACAGATGAAAATTATCCACAAATGAAAATTTTGATAAATTAGACTTTATCAAAATTTAAAACTTTTGCTCCACAAAAGATCCTGATAAGAGGATGAAACATCAAGATACAGACTGGGAGAATAAATTTGCAAAACACACATCTGACAAAGGACCCGTATAAAGAATTCTCGAAGCTCAACAGTAAAAGTACAAATAATTCAATTAGAAAATGGGCAAAAGACAGACCCTTCAGCAAAGAGGATAGATGGATGGCAAATAAGCACACAAAAATATGTGCAACACCGTCACATATTAGGGAAATGCGTACTAGAACCACAATGAGATATTACTACCCATCTATTGGAATAGCTAAGATAAAAAATTGTGAAAATACCAGATCCTATCAAGGATCTTTAATACACTTTTGTGGGAAATGCAAATGGTACAAATTCTCTGGAATATAGTTTGGCAGTTTCCTAAAAATCTAAGCATGTAATTATATGACCCAGCAATCATACTACTGACCGTGTATCCCAGAGAAATGAGAATCTCGGTCCACCCAAAAATCTGGGTGTGAGTGTTCATAGCAGCTTTATTTATAAAAGCCAAATGCTGGAAACAACTCACATATCCTCCACTGGGTGAATGGCTAAATACACTGCTGTACACTACATCACAGGACTCTACTCAGCGGTAAAGAGGAGTGAACTAACATCCACAGAATAATCTGGATGGATCTCAAGGGCATTGTGATGAGTGAAAAAAGCCAATCTCAAAAGTTCACATACAGAAGGATTCCATTATGTAACGCTCTGCCACTAAGGTGGTTACAGACATAGAGAACAGATTAGTGCTACAAGGGTTTAGGGAAGGGAAGCAGCGGACGGAAATGTTATGACTATAAAGCAATAGCACAGAGATCTTCTCGGTGGTGGGACAGCTCGGCATCTTGACTGTGGTGACTACACCCGCCCACACCTCTGACAAAATTTCATGGAACTGAACACACACACACGAGAGCGCGCCAAACTGCCAAAATCAGAATGACGTCTGTGAATTGTCCCAATGTTAATTTTCTGGTTTTGGTATTGTGTAATTAATTACATAAGCTGTTACCACTGGCTAAAGCTGCCTGAAGGCTTCACGGTGCTGCTCTGTATCACCTTTTCAACTTCCTGCGAATCGATAACTCTTTCAAAATAAATGGTTAAATGCAATGCTATGTACCCATGTGCCCAGGCTTTAAAGAAGCCATGCCTTACTCTTAGCTCAAAAATTCTCTGACCTGACCCATCTGGGCTCATCCCCAAATCTAACCTTGATAATTAATAAGGATAGTTTTTACATTGATAATATTTGCCATTTTCCAAACCTAGCAAATTCCTTTGAATCCCTATGGTTTTACATATGCCATTTTCTTCATTTAAAGACTATTTATGGGGCTTCCCTGGTGGCGCAGTGGTTGAGAATCTGCCTGCCAATGCAGGGGACACGGGTTCGAGACCTGGTCCGGGAAGATCCCACATGCCACGGAGCACCTGGGCCCATGAGCCACAACTACTGAGCCTGCGCGTCTGGAGCCTGTGCTCCACAACAAGAGAGGCCGCGATAGTGAGAGGCCCGCGCACCGCGATGAAGGGTGGCCCCCTCTCGCCGCAACTAGAGAAAGCCCTAGCACAGAAACGAAGACCCAACACAGCCAAAAATAAATAAATTAATTAAAAAAAAAAAAAGACTATTTATGCCCCTTCTCAGGCATAATGTCAGCTCTTCTTAGAAATTCAGTTCCAGATTTACTCCTCTGGTACTCGCATTTTAATAAGATTTAAATATATCAATGATATATTATTAATAAATGGATTGCATATTGATAAAAATTGTATAAATACATATTTGTGTGTATATATGTTGCATATCATATAGCAATCATGTATTACATAGCATATATCATATTATAACTCAATCACAGTTCGTCTTACAGAAACATATTTTTGATGGTAAAGAGTAGCAGATTGCGTCACCCCAAAATATGCCTCTTAGATGTAAGAAATATTTGAGCTGATTATTTTGAGAAACTGCAGACACAAGAGAAGCTCTGAAAACAGAGTAGAAGTAGGGGAAATTTACCTTCATAAAAGGCCCCTCCATCTGTCAGTGTCTCCTGCTCAGTGGAGAAGGTACCCACTTAAATCTGCATCACAACCTCACCCTTGTTTACCTGCTTTTCCTTGTGACTTCCCAGACTGGTCTCCTCACTCCCAACATCTTTCTTCTGTCTTTAGGTATACATGTTAAAAAACTTCTGGTTGTTTTTCTCTTGTTAATCTTTTCTTATAGAGGGTCTCAGCCAGGAGCTCAGAAGGGTAGAGGGAATGTTATTATTCCTCCTCTACAATGGGAATAACTGTGATTCAGTCGCCAAAGGAGAGATGAATCTGCATACTTTTAATCTACATGACCAACCTGAAAGCCTATGTCTGTGGGTACATGTGGGTACATGTATGTATATACACACATGCATGTACATGCTATTTTGGCTGTATGTCAACATACATCAAGATATATATGTATATACATATATATGACATACATATATAATGTGTATAAAATATATATTTTTTTCTATATGTACATATAAAAAATGCCGTGGTGTGACATATATACATTACATATCTATAATACATATTACATGCATACAGACATACACCCATGTGTGCTATATTGGCTATCTATCTTTCTACTGAACATGTCATGATATGACGCAGATCTATATGACGCGTGCTCCTGTCCTGCATAGACGCATACACACGCACACAGGCTGTCACTTGGTCACTTGGTCACGACATTT
This sequence comes from Balaenoptera borealis, assembly GCF_965194805.1. Taxonomy (NCBI): domain Eukaryota; kingdom Metazoa; phylum Chordata; class Mammalia; order Artiodactyla; family Balaenopteridae; genus Balaenoptera; species Balaenoptera borealis. The sequence continues at coordinate 114,409,049 of NC_138874.1, forward strand.
GAAATTCTGATGGAGGATTCCCTGCACCCACCCCTCTTCGATGACTGTTGTGTCATGGCTTTCTCAGAACGACCCCCCTGACCAGTGTCTTTTTTTTTTTTTTAACATCTGTATTGGAGTATAATTGCTTTACAATGGTGTGTTAGTTTCTGCTGTATAACAAAGTGAATCAGCTATACGTATACATATATCCCCATATCTCCTCCCTCTTGCATCTCCCTCCCCCCCTCCCCATCCCATCCTCTAGGTGGACATAAAGCACCGAGGTTGACCAGTGTCTTGAGGTGAGGACCAGTATGCTGTACTGGGGTCACTTGCTCCTGGTCCCTCTCAGCTTAGGACCTTCTGTCAGTCCACCCCAGGCCGGGGGCTCCTGCTGCCCACCAAGGCAGAGCTCTGGGCAGGGACTCTTGGATTCCAGGGCAAAATTTCTTCCCTCTTTCCAAGGATTCTGCGTCTGGTACCCGGAGCCCCAGCCTTTGACTGCAGTGGGAGGGGGAGGGGAACAGCAGCTCCTGTCCTCTGCCCGCCCCCCTCCCTGGCCAGTGGCTCTCCAGGCAGGACCAGCCGTCCGTCCATCTCACAGCTCCAGGGTCTGGAGGCCTCATGGAGCACAGGCTAGAGGACCCTCAGCGTGGTGGTGACTGCTCTTTTCGGAGAAACTTTACCCTGGTGCTGCATCTCTGATTTACAATCCCTGTATCCTTAATCTGGCTGGAGGGTCCAAGATGGGTAAAAGCAGTTCTTAGCCATATCCTTCGTGAGTTCTGAGCGTGGCAATCTGTCACACACTCACTTCGGTGACAGAAGTGATAGAGAGTTACTATCCTTTACCAAAAAGCAATTACATTTTGAGCTATTTGGTGATGAAACGGATCAAGAGAGGAGAAGACAAATCAATCTTTCCCTAGTGGTCTTTGCAAGTAAACTCCCAGGGTTCTGAGACCTCAGAGTCCCTTTCACATTGAGCATCCAGAACATTCTACGCTAAGCCCTGGCCATATGGTCCGTTAAGCCAGGTGCAAAAGCAGCCGCTGTTGACCCAGCACCATCTCACACACCCTGTGACTGGCCTCAGCCACCTGAAGCTTTACTGGCCTGGGACACACGGTCTTTCAGAGGCCTTGATAGGAAAATAGTCTTTGGGGCCCTTCTCCATCTTGAAAGGAGGTGGATGGAGTTTCCCACAGGTAGGTGAGGTTGGCAGTTTGCTCTCTTGGGGACATACGTGTGGCATTTGTATTTTATGTTCCTTTGACCTCGTGGCTCTTTTCCAATTGTTTGAAGAGCTTAGGCGTGCTTGATTATAGAGTTGGGACTTTTTAAGGCAGAGCAGCAAAATTTCATAAAACTGCAATGTCTAAAGCATCAGGTATAATGGAAAGAATTCCATTATTCGTTTCAGCTGCAGGCCTGAAGGGAAAGGTCCAGAAGGGTATGACCCAGCCCCTGCCCGGGCCAGCAGGGCGTCTCCTGGGCTCCGAGGGCTTGTGGCAGCGGGTGGCAGCAGCTCAGGGTACAGCCACAGCAAGACGTGCTTTAGACTCGCTGGGAGGGCATCTGTGTGCTGGGGCCGTTTCAGAAGTTTGATCACTGACTTACTCCAAACCAGTGAGAGATTCAAGAAACCTGGACCTTGGGAGTTCGCAGGACCTGGCAGAGTGGACCCTCGGCCAGCCTCAAGCAAAATCTAGAATCCCGCTCTCTTCTGCATTTGGTGATGGAGGGGAACCCCAAACTGATCTGGACCAGGCTTTGCTCAGAGGGAGAGAGAAACCAGCAGAATGGGAAGCATGGTCTGAACTCGTGTTACTACCGCAGCACGTTTTTCAGTTCCCTAGACGTGCATAAGCCCGTGGACCAGCAAGGGATGGGAGGGAGAGACTGGGGGACCCTCTGGGCAGGTGGGGGGAGGAGGCCGCTGCCAGGCGGGTACCACCAAGGGCCAGCTGGGTGGCCATGGGCAAATGGCCTAACCCCACCGAAGCTGTTTCCTCTTCCGTAAAATCCTTTGGTGAGGTTTCACTGCTGGAGGAAAGCAGAAAACAGCAGGCACTGACTCTATGAAGTAAAGGTATTTGGGTTTTACTGTATTAGGAGATTGGCTTTTCTGTTTCAGTCAGGAGATCAAGCTGCCCCGGGAAACTCCATCATTATGTCAGGCCTCCCAAGTCAGAGCCGTCATCTGGTGGCTATTTATGGCTATTGGATGGCAGTTCTGACCATGTGACCACAGGGCACATCTCCATCCATGGATGTGACCTGACACACGGGAGTCCGGGCCTCATAGAAGCCTGCACCAGGCCCTGTGTACTTCCTATATGCCAGGGGACTCAGGACTCAGCTTAATCAGCAGATTCTCAGGACACCATGACTAAGCACTTCCCTGTAGGTCTTAAACGGGCATTTTAAACGCCTCCAAAGGGGTGCGTGTTAGACGTCGTCCTTTGCTGCTGCTGTGCTAGAGCGTGCCTGGCCCGTGGCCTGTGGCTTCACGTAGCACCCTGGGCCCAAGCTGACTGGCGGAGTTGGCCCTGGGTCCTGATGCTGAGTTAAATACGTTAATAAACATGTTTTCAGGGATCCCTCCTCCCTGAAATGTGCCCTGATATCTAGCACATTAACAAGTAAGTGCTGTTAGGGGAATAGAAACCAGAATTATACCATCAGAAATCATATTTAGGGGCAAACTCCTTTCCCTCAGCTTGATCGCAAGCTGGCTTTTTTATTTTAATAAAAAACAGAAGTGATGACTAGCTCTACCCTCCTCGGCACTTAAGAAAGGGACATTTCAGACACAGGGAGCTCACCTCTGAAATTAAAACTCTGACAATCTGGGAAGCTTTGGTTTGTTTTAATTCTGGAAGCAAACTAAAACTGTATTTTCTAAGGAGGAGGAAGAAAGAAAGCATCAGACAGCAGAATGAAAAATAACTTATGTTCGAGGCACAGATTGTTTAAAAAATGAAACCCAGAATTGCATCTTGTACAAAGTAGAAATTTGTCATTATTATTATTTAAAAGAGAGTGTAAGGGTCTTCCTTTGTCTGAGAGCCTTTTCTTGTCCAATTCTCCCCCGGTGGCATTTTTCATGCCTCCGTCCCTGTGCTCGTTTTAGGAAAATCACCCAGGTCTTAGAGACACAGTATCTATTAATTCAATTGTACTCATTGCAAAATACACAGAAGATAGTCCAATCTGGCAAGGTTTACGCCATTTATCTTGAACAAAGACCAATTTTTCTGTCACCAGAGCTACCAGAGGCCAGACTTCTTCAGAGACTGAAGTTTAAACCCCTGTTTATTTGGCTATGGCACCAAACAAAGCCTTTTCTTTATGTTCCAGCAGTTTTGGAAAGCCAGCTGTTCTAAATTTGGTTTAAAACATTTGTTAAAGTCACCAATAAATGAAAGAGAGAAGGAACCGAGCTGGCTTTGCATGAGGAAAAAGCTCTCAAGTTTCCTTAAACAAGACAGGCCTTCCTTCTAGATCGGTTTTATATTTGGGGGTCTTTCGGGGGTTGTTTCCATCCAGGTCTGCAGGGGAAGGCTCTTCCATCCTGCCTCTCCTCCTGGGAGCCCAGCTGCCCTGACACCGGGGAGCCGAGGGCCAGCACAGCAGGCTGAGAGGAGTAGGTAGGCTGAACCTTCAGCGAGCTTGGCAGCAGGAGCGAAGAGACCCCAGGCCAGCTGTCAGGACCCCCCGCCTCTGCCCACAGTCCCAGGTGCAAGAGCATTTTCACCGTGGACGTGATTGAGTGGGTCGCCAATGAGCAGCGGTGGGAACGGAAATCCTTGATTGAGGAACACTTCCAACACTGCGCTGAGATCATCTGTCTGGAGTAAAAAGCTAACCTCCTCCTAGACACGGCAGGGCCTAGAGAGGCAGACCCCTCCCCTCCGAGACCCCCGTGCCCATCGTTGGCTCTCAGGGAGCTCAGGGCTCCCTCCACTCAGAGGCGGGCTCTGAAATGCTCCTACCAGGAAATGTAACAACCACGAATGAGTATATTATGTGCACCAGTCCTTAGATTCTTGGATCTTTATCACAGAACATTGAACAGAATTGCAACATTTCTGGAAACAGAGAATCTAAGCTAAACACGTCTCCAAGAGCAAAGGTTCCAAGTGATGGTGGCTTCTTTCTCCCCCAAACACAATACACATCATGAGGACTCAGAACTCCTCTTGGCAAACCGCTTTTGAGTTCTTAATCAATGTGCTGAATGGAACACCCCCTTCCACCTGGGGGCCCTTGCTCTCGCTGACCCCATCTCACAAGGAGGTCCTGCCTCTTCCTACTGCCCATCACACCCTCCGCCTTCAGCCTGTCTCATGCCCCCCTGAATTTTCCCAAGTCTGCTTTGACCCCAGAGCCCTATGTTGCAGTTGTTCCTACATTCACTCTTCCAGGTACAAAGCTCATCTCTCCACCTGGGCCCTGAGCCTCTTGGGAGCTGGGTCCCTGTGAGACCCATGGCCACCAGGACAGGCGTGACACCCAAGGAACACGAGTCCCCACATCAGAAATCTCCTGAGTGAAAACACTTTCTCACGTGGCATTATAATATGTCACGGTGAAAAAACGTTTCCCAAGATCCAGTGAGGTAGGTAAAGTGAATGCAGAATGCAACCCAGAACCATATCGTAGCCCTCCTGACATTTCCAGAATAGTGACCAATAAAAGCTGCTATTTATGCGTGCCCTACTGGTGACACTATTAAATCTTTTGGCTGCACTGCTCCAGGAAGGTTACAGGCTGAAAGCAGTGTGAATTGGAACCGTGTCTAAATTGGAATTTTATCTGGCACCATTTGGCTTCAACTTGGATTGCTAAACTCCAGGTTTTACTCAGACTGGAATTATTCAATAGAGGGCTCACTGCTGTGTGGCATTTTGTAAAAGTGTATATGAAAAAAAAAAAAAGAGAGAAAAAAAACTTGGGCATGCTGCCCACATATGTATTTTGTTTGGAAAGGACCATTTTCTGAACTCCAGGAATGAAAAGGAGATCTAATTTATTAGCATTTCAAAAATCATCTCGGCCACAGAAGGGGTAAACAGGGCGATCATGATTAATCTGAATTGAAAAGGCACATTTTGTTTGTTAGATCCCTAAACTATCCAAGCTACATGCTTTGTAATAGTTCAGATGTTTTTTTCCTCCCTACCCTTCAGAAGTGACAGAGAAAAATCCATTTCTTGGCTGGAGTAATCTCAGATAAATTAATATCATTTTTCATATAAATTTGTTTGGGGATACTTGAAACTGTAGCATAACCTATTGGTTTCATTATTTGAATAAAGTTTGAGAAATCCTACAGCTGTTCGCTGTCTAAATTTAAACCTACTGTCCAATTCAGCTGGTTTTCACTTAATGTACATTTCACCTGGTGCCTCAATAATGTTTTAATATAAAAGTACAGGCTTGTGAAACATATGCTCAGGGTTCCTCTGAACCTTAATAGCTACAGAAGGGGTAACAATTAGCAGTTTTGTTTTCCAGGGCTTGAAAGTTTTTCCTGGGCTGCTTCCAAAAATTTGGTTCCTCATTTCTTGACATTTTTGGAGTTTGGAATCAATGACCCACATTGCCCTTCCATAAGAGTGTCAAGCGTAGAATAAAAAATTGCATCACATCATTTTTCATCATGGCCAGATGAGGTCTGAGTGGAGGAACAAGGAACAGGACAGAGCGAACATCTGAGAAACTGGCTTTGCAAGCTGGAATGCGATTCTGCTCAAAGGGGCCACTTTTTCCCCCCTTTCTCTCCAAAACAGGCAGGTTGTAGACAGATCTGGGTCTTAGCCTGCCACCCCAAGGGCCCCAATGTCAAGAAATAGTGATAGAACACCGTTCATTTAGGCAACATCTGTAACGCATATAGCAAATTATTAATAGCCCAATATGCCAATCTGCCACTGTGCATTTTTGACATAGTGGGGCCAGGAGCACGGAAGTTTTGCAGCTCAGAAATGAAAACGGTGCTCCCGATGAAAATTAAACACAGGTGCTTTGAATCTGCGTGTTCGAAAGTGAACATCGCTGGCTGCTTTGTGGGGACCAAAAGTGACAATGCTTCCAGCCCGGCTAAAAGGTTAACGGAGCTCATCTGTGGCATACGTAGGCATCAGTGTTATCGACATGGTGTTCTGTCACTGGATGCTGGTGGCTGCGATGCTGGTGGTACAATTATGCAACGGAGGGTGCTTCGGAGGACCAGGAAGTGGAAGCCTTTTGCTTACAAAGAAAACACACACGAAACCGCAGCACAAATCAAAGCCCACGGCGAGGGGGAGCTGCTTTAGATTCACCGCGTGCCATCCCCTAATATCAGCCACCACTCAGGATTTCTGAGACAACTTCCCTCCTTCCACTGCAAACCTTCACCTCTATTTTCCTTTCTTCCTTTTTTAAACGAAAACAAAATCTCATGTTCATTGCTTACAAATTAACACAAGGAAAACAACCTTTTTTTTTTTCCTGGAATGTCATCATTTGAATTTCTTAACTACCTACATCCGTATACTGCCTTCGTTTTGAAACCACTTTGCTTAGCATCTGCAGATTAAAGGCTGTGCTTGAACTTTCTGCCATATTTTAGCTGCTTTCCCTTGACTTCACGTTCACCTTAAAGGTGCTGCGGCAAGGCACTCAGGGACTCGCTGACTAACCCCCACCAGCCTCATGTTGGCTAGTTCTCACTCTCTGCCAACCCTTTTTATGAGCGGACACTTCCGGGATGAACTCAGCACCTGTCCACAAACAGTTATGCTGCTGGGCAGAGAGTGGCATTGAGACAGACGGAGGCCAACACGTTCTCAAACCCAGCTGCAACGGGGCAATATCCTGAAAACTGTTCACATGTGATTCTTCTGTCTTTGCCAGAGTTACCTAGAGGGCACCACTGCCTGATGGGTCATTGGGATCCGTCACCCAGGGAAAGAAAGGCAGAGCGGGATAATTTCCAGCTCTGTGCAGGCACGTAGGAAAAAACGATGCTGCCAGGCAAGAGCTTTGCCAGTAGGACAGCTGTGGGGAAACGGCATTTGCCAGATTTTTCATCACCTCCTTCTAGCCTGTTCAACTGAGCTTGAGGACTCAGTCTGAGTGTGAGGGCTGTGGCCCACCTGCCCATGACAGGGAAAGTAGAGGAAACGAGGCCCCTTCCCCAGCTCTGGGGATAAGACAAGGGACAAGGCAGGAGAGTGGGTTGGGCAGGTCTTAGTCTTAATTACTGAGATGTTCAGGGACCTCCAAGGAGGCATCTTAGTTGCTTTAGGTTCCTATAACAAAAACACCAGAGGCTGGATGGCTTGTAGACAACAGAACTGTATTTCTCACGATTCTGGAGGCTGGGAAGTCCAAGATCAAGGTGCTGGCAGACTCTGTGTCTGTTGAGGCCCCCCATCCTGGTTCACAGACGGCTGTCTTCTCTCTGTGTCTCCACATGGAAGAAGGTGTGAGGGAGCTCTCTGGGGTCTCTTCTTATAAGGGCACTGATCCCACTCACGAGGGCTCCACCCTCGTGACCTAATCACCTCCCAAATGTCCCATCTACCAACACCATCCCCTTGGGGGTTAGGGTCCAACATATGAATTTGGGGGGAATAATTAATATTGAGTCCAGTGCAGGAGGCGTTCTTGTTCTCTGTCCTGTTTGAGATCCCAGGTGGCAGCTGCCAGACAGCCTGGTATAGGTGCTGGCTTCAAGCAGCGGCAGAAGCCGAGTGAGGACAAACCACGGAACTCTGAGCCAGCTGATGGGAATGGTCCCAGGCGGAGAAAGCAGGATGCCCTGGGGACCACACGGACAGCAGGGTTCCAAATCTTCTCCTCCACACCCCTCTGCAGACCCCTGGGGAGGAGGAGGGGAGGGGAGGGCAGCCTCAGAGCAATTGACCATATCTCTCCAAGAGAAAACAGAGAACAACCTGAAGGGATCCTTTAAATCATCGGGTCTGAATGAGCTTAACACCAGGCTGGTTATTCAGCTCCTTTTTTCCCTACTAATCAATAGGTGGGTAGTGGTGAACAACATTAGTTATAAATAAAACGATTTTGTGTTTCTCTCCACATGAATTGCAATATGTCCATTCTGGGAAAGTTTCACAGTCGAGTAAACTGTGGATCTGTTCACTGTGTTTCCTCCCCAACCAGGTAGAACTGCCAACATGGAAGAGGATTCTCTTAGGAAAAGTGCCAGAATGCCTGGAGCTCCTGGGATGCTCGTGTTTTCTGTGGTTACAGCCAAAGGCTCCACTGTGTGCCCGAAGCACCCCTTCCAACTGCAGCCCCCAAACGTGGTTGGAATCCTTGGGGGAAGAACCTCAGCTCCTGCCAGCACTTCCCTCCACACCCTGGCGACTGTTCTGGCTCTGTGTCCAGACTCTGGTCCCGCTGACCCTGCCCCCTCCTCTTCCCATCTGGGTCAGGGGCAGCAGAGAATCACAGATCCCTGGGGCCCTGTGGGTTCCCAATTGGAGTGTGCCCTCTGCTTCCCGCTGGGATGGGCTGAGAAAACTCCCCTTCTCGGGAAAACTCAGACAAATATTTCTCTAAAATGATGTAAAAACAGATTCTAAGTCTTCCCCCCAAAGATATCCTATTCCTCCACTTCTGCTGTGACCCTCAATTACTTTCCTACCCTCACGTCCCCAGACGAGGCCTGGGAATGACTTATTTCCCCCTTTCACAGCCCCCCACTCACTCCCGGGTTTGCTGGGTAATTTATTACTTGATTTCAAGATTATTATTAGAATTTCCTTTGCACTGTGTCTATTCTGTCTCGAGAACCTCAGGCATCTGCAGACATTCTGCTGTCATTCACTCAGCTGTAACCGCACAGTGAAGACGCGCCTGGCCGCCGTTTCTTCCCTTTACCGTCCTCTGTCCCTGTCCGATAGGTTCCTTTGAACATAACATTTTAAAATTAACAGTGAAAACCACCGCTTTGGATCAGTGAGAGGCATACTACTGTTCATAATCTCTTAGGAAGACACTCGGGTTATCAGTGGGGAGAACTCGAGCCTAAGGCAGCCTGTTTCCTACCTTGATTTTCAACTACCCAGTTATAAAACTCTAACTCTGCCCATAGATTGTTGGGATTATCAGACTTTGGGGTCTGATATTTCGCCCAGAAATTATGAAGAGATTTCTCTCTGAAGACCAGAGTTTCCCTGCTTGTTGCCTTTGATGTGTAAAGTTTCCTCAACAGCTGGAAGGTGGGATTATCTTTCAGTTTCAGGAGATAATAGTGAATGGATTCTTATCCATTGTTCGATAGTATTTGGCTCTGGAAAAAAAAAAAGTTTTACACTCTGTTTCAGCCTTTGGATGCAGTTTTGGAGAATTCTCAATACTATGTAATCAATTTCTTCTTTTCAATGTGGAGTAAAATCACCAAGTATTAGAAAAGATAAACTCTGGGTTTTCAATGTGTTTGAGCCCGGTTTGATCTAAAAAGCAAACAAACAAACAAACAAACCACTTGAGCTTGAACTTTAAATATCATGTTTCAACCCTGAACTGCCAGGTGCAGGCTATTCAAGAACCAAATATTTCGCTGAGATATGCCTCTGAGTAAGCTACTCAGGATGGCTCTGCAGACGTCACCAAGGCCAAGCAGACATGTTCTAACCCACATGCTGGAAGTTCAAGAGCCTTTTCCCTTGGCCTTCTGAGCATTTCTGTGGGGAGAAGCTGTGCCTTGTGTGCTCTCTGCTCAAAGGATGCGTGCGCCGGCGCTGCCGGAGGGCGCTCATGGCTCTCACTCCTTGGGTGGGAGGTCCAGGGCTGACTGCCGCCTTCTGTGACCCAAGCAGATCTGCACTGCATCAGGTGCCATCACCTGTGTTCAGGTGCCACGTGATCCAAAGTCTTGCCACAAAACATGCTTTTCCATCACAGTTTATAAGATAAATATTAACTGAATTCAAAATCTCCTCTCTGGTAGCATTGATTGGCTGTGATGAAGTGTTGACAAGCCGAGGCCATGAGCACTTCCCTGGCACAGAGACCGTGCCCTCCTGCCCTCGGTGGTTCTGTCCACCTGGAAAGCTCAGTAGCAGCTGCCCTGCACACACGCCGGAAGTTTCCCTAACACAGGTTGCAACGTGCAGCAGCGCCGTGGTAGCAAACGGGGCCAGAAGCATATTCTACCTCCTTCTCTGTTATTTGCTGCCGGGGGTACAAGTGCTCCAGCAGAATTGCCGCTGGAATCCTTTCTCATGGTTTTCGACGTGAAGGGTGTGATTCTGAAGAATGGTTGCTTACATCACTTGTTTTAGACTTCGGTAGAGCACTTGAGCCACCTATTCGCTCTTTAAAAATTATTTGACTATAACACAACTGTGCTAACTACGAACCGACGCTTACCGACTGCCTCTAAGAGGACTAAACCGTGAGCCGACCTTCAACACCCCCTGAAAGGAGCTCGGCGTGGAGATTGGGAAGGAGGCCCTCTGTGCCCTGGGAGAAACTGGCAGGACAGGCCTTCAGATGGTTAGATATTTTCAGGAGAAGATTACATGAGCCTGATTCTAGCATCTCCTCATGTCTGGAAAAGCACTGGGGTCATTGATGGTGACGTCTGTGCCTCATGACTAGCAACCAGCCTCTGCCAACATGCGTGCTTGCCTGCATGTCCCCGCCCCCTTCACTAAAATCACGTGTGGCACTGACCTTCCCCCTGCCTCTTTGGAGCGGCTTCTCAGAGCTATGCTGTCTCCCGGGCTACAGTCCTCATTTTGCCCCAAATAAAACTGAACTCACAGCTCTCACATTGTGCATCTTTCTCCAGTGTGCATTTTTTTTTTTCAGTCGACAGCAGTATAACACAAATGCAAGCATGACCGTGATACATAACACCAGGTGACATAAAATAATGTGCGGGATGGTGAATTACACGAAGTGAATATTATCGGGACGAACTCTCTCCTTGTAACACTGGGCAAACTTCAAGAACACAAGGGAGTTGCTATAAAATTCTGATTATTTTCACAGTTCCCCTTCCTGAGAAGGACACTGATGAAATCGTATCATTTCTCTTTTTCCCTCTGAAACCACAGCTTTGTAACTGCTGGGACCCACCTGAGGGTCTAAGGACCACACAGCGCTGAGCTACAAAACGGCTGCGTTGCCCACGGCGCCCCCTTTGGCCACCTGCCTCCCGGTCTTGCCTCTGGTTGGGGCCATTGTGGGTCAGCCAGCTGGCACTGTAGCCTGCTGGACCCCAGGCTCCAAGGAGTCACAGTGGCCCTGGGATTCCTAAGGCCCCCTCTGCTGCTTGTGAAACAGTGGGTCCAACTCCATCTCTGCACATCAGGAAGCCAGACATGGTTACTTATCTCTTCCTGGCCATCAAATGTGACATCCTGGCTGTTTCCTCTGGTACCAAATTCCACCAGTTACTAAACTTCTAGGACAGAGTTTATGATGGCCACTCAGGATTCCAACATTCTACGTAATTGACTTTCCCTAGTTGAGTCCAGAGCAAAAACTACAAAAGGTTTGGCACTTTAATAAATACTAACTGATATACTTCACTGTACAGCAGAAACTAACACAACACTATAAAACAACTATACCCTAAATAAACAAGTAAATAAATACTAGCATATATTTCAAAATCCTTGTCCTTCTTTGGATAGAAAAAATTACAATATATTTATAGTAAAAAATGTATTTGTCTAAATCCTTTGGAAGCATGCTCCGTGGCATACAGAATATAGGTTTCTCCTTTTGGATTACAGATAAAATTGGAAAACTGTTTCTAATATTAAAATATTTCCAGAAATAAAAAAGAAAGAAATTTTGTTCTCTTGCAAATCTTAAGCCACCGTGGCATTGCCAAAATCACTAGAATAATCTAGAAAAGGCCAGAAAGACTTTCCTGACACCCTTCTTCTCTTCCTTCTTCTATTCTCTGGCACCCTAAGCTCTGTTCCTCCCCAGTCCTTGACCCTGACCCTCTGGTGGCCAAGACCACTCAGAGATGGGTGTCTAGGTGATGCCTGCCACCCAGGCTCTGAGCAGGAAGAGATGTGACTGCAGAGGGAGCCAGAAAGCCCCTCTGGACGAGGTCATGGGGCAACGGTGACATCAGCTAGAGAAGAGGAGGAGGAGGTGGATGAGGAGGTGGTGGGCGGAGCTGAAGGAAGGGGAGATGTGGCAATGAGGAAGGCTGTGAGGGGAGCCAAGGACAGGTCCCAGCCTGGCCAGCTCTCCCTGGGGACCCCCAGCATCCTGGAATCCCAGCGAGGCGTCCAAAAGGGAACATCAGGAGTGGAAGGAGGCTTAGGGTCCATGTTTTCTGGATCCCACCCGAGTTTTTATGACACTTTATCTGGTGTGTCAAAAAACAAACAACAACAACAGCAAAAAACCCATGTTTTATTCCATAAGAAAGAAAAACTTTGGCTGAATTATTTGAATTATTAAGGCTCAGTCCAGCTGTTTCCAAGGGCTTTTGAACTTAGATTCTTTTACGGTTTTATAATCTCATTCTTCTGGAAACCTCTCTGAATTTTCTCCCAGTATAGAAGAATAATGGATCACCATTCCAAGATGTTTTTATGACAAGGTGATTTCCTCCCAGAGTTCAGGGTAAATTATGAGGTTGAAAATCTTGTTGCATCATGAAAGCACTAATATTTCATATTCATATAAAGTGCTTTACAATTTTCCAACTCCATTTAGTACTTTTTCTCAATTCATCCTTGCAAACACGTGAGGGGCTGTGGGAAACCTAATCTTTCTTGGCGCCATAGATAAGAAACTGAGAGTCAAGGCAGCTGAGTGCTTTGCCAGGATCCCTCAGGAAAAGGGCTTCTGTTTTTGGGTCACTGCTCTGCCCACTAGACCCCCACATCCCAGCATGTGTCTCCACAAGTGGCAGTGGGGATGCAAGTTTAAAGATCTTCATCCTTATGTCACAGACGAGGATATCGGGGGCCGGACACCCCAGGAACCCGCTAGCCCATGTGCATATCCAGGGCTTGTAGAGTCACAGGGGAGACCCCCAGCACTGCGCCCCAGTGCTTCTTTGCTTCTCTGCTTCCTTTGCACCCACCACTCTGAGAGCTCCTTCCCCAAGGAGCAATGGTATGTCTGGAAAGAGTCATTTGTCTTTTTATACTTGGAGGTCAATATTGAACCTGAAAATCATCTTTGTTCTTTTCCTGTCTTTGTTCCAATGCCTTAAAGTAGAAGCCCATCTATGTTGTGACTTCAGTTGTGAAAATTCCAACCTCTCTTTGGTCAGGGAGTAGATGCTGAGTTAAAAATACTTTCACGCCTTTCCAAGGCAACATGTAAACAAAAGTATCCCCTCTTCCAAGCCAGGTTCCAAATTTCCGTCAAGCGCTGGGGGCTTCAGCAGGTATCAGAGAGGAGAGGGGAGGAGGGATCCTGTGAACTGATCTGCTCCTTGGGGCTGTCCTGAAGGTTGGTGCCCGTTTTATTTCCCATTCCCTTATGCTATCTTCTTTTTGTCCAATACTTATGACTAGTAAGTGCCTCAACATTCTACTCCTGTTTCTAAAATAAAACGAATTGGATCTTTGCAAAATCAGTAAAATGTTTGCAGAAGCCACCTCTTTTTAAACAGTGCAGAAAAAAGGAGTACGGTTGTGAAGAGCATTAAGAACTCCCATTACTTTAGTTTAGACTATGAGAAAAATGAGGGGATATAAGACTAGATTAGAGAAAAAGATGTAATATTCTATTACTGGGTTTATAGCTATATATAAAATCCAAGTACACTGCTCCCAGCCACTCACTCTCATCCATTCAAACCACTAATAAATGGTGAATTCCTTTAGTTTAAAGATGGTGACTCTCACCTTTAAGCTTTCATAGCTGTTGGAAGGGAGAAAATTAAAGCTACATAACCTCATCTATTATTTTCCAAAAGGAAAAAAAAAATCCATGGCATTTAAATCTTTTGCAGAGAAGAGGGAAATTTATCTCATGGGCATGACACACACACATATTTGCTCCCTCACACAGGGAGAGCCTTATTTTGGAAATGTCCAGGGAGGGCACGGAGGGGCTGTGGTGTTGGGTGGGTGGACCTCGGAGAGGACCCCAGTAGGGTAGCCTCCATCCTAGGAGGCAGAGGCCTGGGCCACGGAGACCCAGAGCCACTTGCTTGTTGCAAATAAGGCCCTTCAGTGAAACCAAACAAATTAGACGGCCAAGAAATTTTTTTCTTGTTCCTAAATTTCCCATAAAAAGATTCAGGTAAATGTAGCATGACGAGCCAATTTAAGCCAATTTCAAAGTTATTTGAGTAATTGGTTATTGAGATAACAGTCTCAGATTTCAATTCAGCAATTATTGTCTTAAAGACACAGACTCAGGCATCAGGAGAAAAGTGAGCGTTTTAAAGGGAAAGAGCCCTGGTTTCCTGGAGAACGAGGCATCCCCATGAGCAGGGGGTTTGCGCTGAGGACGTTTCCCTTTTCTCCAAAAGGGGTCTCAAATGCCCACATGAGGAAATGTCCAGAATACAACGGAATTGTGCTTCCAAACAGAGATCAAAATCACACTCTTGGCTTGGTCCTTATGAAGATCCAAGGCCCTGTCGTGTCTCTCTCTCTCACACACACACACACGCGCGCGCATGCACTTGCACACGCACACATGTGCACGAGTCCTCACCTGAAGTTGAGCCCCGCAAAGGGACTTCTCCCTTTCCCCCAGGAGACACCAGTGCAACCTCACACAGGCTCCTGCTGGGAAAGATGGCTTTGGCAGAAGTTTCTGGTGGAAGGCCAAATTTGCCTTTCTAATGATGGGTGGAATTACCTCCAAAAAGCCTTACAGTAAAGCAATACAAAATACTCAGCTGATTCCCAGCTAATCAACCCCCTAGGATGAATGCCTTTGACCAATTATTATGAGCTACTAGATAATCGCTGAGCCCAGGCTGCAAGGGACTTACTTTGAGGCACCGGTGGCTAATAGGTTTTCAAAACAAACAGAAATCCTTGATCCTGGATAGACTAGGGAAGCTAGTCATCACAGAAGCAAAGTGACCCTTTAGAGAAGGCCAATGGTAGTAAGAAGTACTGCTGCCTGAAAATGGGTCTCAAGCATCTCCCGGGTACCAGGCATGGCGTTTTGGACGAATCAACTCATCTGCTTCTCGCAGTGATCCTAGAGAGGAGGGAGTTTTAAACCAGGAAGCTGAGACTTAGAGAGCTTAAGTAGCCTGTCCAGGGTCCTAGAGGTAGGAGGGTGCCTGGGGGTTGGAAGACAGCTGCCACGCTAAACACCAAGCTTGTGGTCACTAGACAAGATTGTCACTAGAGCATAGGGCATCGGATGCGCCTTTTCTCCAGGAAGCCAACCTTAAGAGCCTATTCCTGGGGCCAAGCAGGCCGGTGTGCTCACACATTTATCATTCACACATCCATTCAGGACACAGACATTCACTGCGGGCTTACACTGAACACACCAGGTTACTTTGAATTAAAAACAAATGCCCACAGGGACTTCCCTGGTGGTCCAGTGGTTAAGACTTTGCCTTCCAATGCAGCAGGTGCAGGTTCAATCCCTGGTTGGGGAGCTAAGATCCCACTACGCCTCACAGCTAAAAAACCAAAACACAAAACAGAAGCAATATTGTAACAAAATTCAATAAAGACTTTAAAAATGGTCCGCATCAAAAAAAAAATTTTTTTTAAAGCCCATAGAGAGAAGTATTTCCAAAATAAACAATGTCGATGCAATTTTGAAAGTCACTGCTAATCTCCGAGGACAGGGGAGACTAGCCCCCGGATCACAGTGGGGTCCTCTGAGCCTCTCACGGGAGGATGCGGGTCTCACCTCCAGGCACCTTGTACCAGCCCTCCAGGTACGAGGCAGGCTGCCCTTAAGAACGGGAGGGTGTCTGTGCAGAGAGGCACAGGGCTGCCCCACCTGTGTCCCCTCTACAGATGAGTCTGTGCGCTGCTGAGCAGAGCGGCCTTCAGCATGTAGACGGAGGGAGGTGGAAGCAGGAAAAGGGCTGGTGTAATGCCTTCCTGCATGCTGCCCCGGGAGCTGACACGTACGACATTTGTCATCAGGGAAAATTCTTTTCAGGTGGGCAGTTAATAAAAAGGGGGAGGTTTCCAGCAAATTCTGAACCTTGCAAAAAGATGTATCCATGGGTAACAGTAGTCATTCTCCTTAATTTACATCCTTTGGAGTTTCTTCCCTGATTTACGCCGTCCCAGGCAGGGATCCCACAGTGTGAATTTTAAGGCAGATATTTCCTGAGGAAGGGACGTGAGTAGATACGAGAGGGGGTTGAGCGACACGGCTTCGGGTCAGCTGGTCAGAGGGATAAAAGATTTCGGTGGCGTAGACAGAGTATTTGGTCTTAAAACTTACATCTCCCTTTAAAAAATGTCTTTCCAGGCTCTTAGAAGTAAAATGCCCCTCTGATGTCATCTATTTATTAATTTCCAAACTTTTGTTCAATCCTTTTGTTCAGAGGTGCTGTTATGGAGAAGATCGATCAGTGTAGCCCACGCACGTGCACACACATGGACACCCAGCGATCACACAGCGGATGAACCGGCCCCATCCCTCTCACCTCCTGTGGCCCGTGGAAGGGGTCCATGGAACTTCTGGGACCCGGGGACCAGTTAGTAAAACACTGCTTTGGTCCTCCATTGCTCTGATAATGAGGAACCCAGGTTCTGAAAGGGAAAGCAGACCCCCCTGTCCGCAGAACAAGCAGCAGGGCTTTGGGACTGAGTGGCTGGTTTGTCAGCCCGGGCCCTGGACCTCTGCTTCTGCAACATCGCTCTCCCCAGGCCTCTCCCAGCCTCCAGCATCTTGTCACCTCCTCCAGGGAGCAGCAGGCAGGCCGGTCCTCCCAAGGCTCCAGCCCTGGAGACCCAGCTCCTCTCTGCACTTACCCAGGCCCGTAGCTCCTGGAGCACCGGTCACCCCCTACCCCGTAGCGCATTCACTCCTCACCACGTCCCCAAGCCTGGGCGGGAATTCACACCCGCCCGTGGGCACCTTCTCCCTGTACATCTGGATGAAGGTGTCATCATCCAGTCCCAGACGACGGGGCCTTTAAACCCTCAGGACCTCGCCCTCAGCCCCTGGCCTGGGCAGCCTCACCTTTGCCGGTCCCGGCTGAGTCTGGGGCCTCTGGGTACGAGTAGCCACGTTTGTAGGAACGTTGAAAGGACTTTAGCCTGTGGTAGCTCGTAAGAGTCCTATTCCACACCCTTGAGTTCAGTTTCTTTTTATTCTCATTTCCAAATGAGGAAAAATTCAGCCAGGAACCGAAAAGTTCAGGGACCACCTGGGGGTCCCCCAGGCAGCGTGGGGTGGGCTGGGTTCTCTTCAGCCTTGAGTTCGGGTCGATGCTCAGCTTCCTCGTTGAGAGGAAGCAGGCCCAGCACCCACTGGGGTGGCGGCCAGGGCTCAGGCCGCCCTCTGTCCAGGGCAGGAGGGGGCCCACCAGCCTAGCCTCTCCAAGGCCTCCTGCCAGACTCTCCAGAACTCTCCCTGCTCCTCAGGCTGGCACAGCTCAGGACTCCCCCGTCTAAGACCCCCAAGGAGAACGCGAGGAGCCCACCTGGACCATCCACAGACTCTGAACAGTCCGCACTGAGCTCAGAACTGACTCTCCATCAGCGAGGCAGGCAGTCACTGGAAAGCACACAGAAATCAGTCAGAAACAGCAACAAATTATAGCACCCGCCTGCTATTACCGGCAGATATTTCACTTAATTCTGAGACAAGTTGGACTTACGTTTTATTTTAATTAATTTTTTTAAATTTTGAGATAACTGAAGATTCGCAGGCATTTGTAAGAAATGACACCGAAAGATCCCATGCACCCATTCCCAGCTTCCCCACCAGTAATATCCGGCAAAACTGTCAACATCACAACCAGGAAAGTGACACGAAAACAGCCTTATTTATAGTGCCTGGCTATGTGTGGACTCATTTCTTGCATGCGTGGGTGTTTAGTTCTATACAATTTCATCGCGTTTGTAGGCTCCTGAATCCACCACCACCACCAAGACCCAGCATGTTTCCATCACCACCTGCCCAGGCTGCCCTTTTATAACCTTCCCCTTGGGCCACACCCCCAGGCACCACCACCCACCCCCAGCTGACAACTCATCTGTTTTCATTTGTGGAATTTTGTCATTTCAAGGGTGTTATGTACCAAACAACAAATAATAGCTTAAATAACATAAATAGCAACGCATCTCCACACATATTGAACCACAACAAACAGACTGTTATATAGATGGAATGAGGCAACATCTAACCTTTTGAGATTGGTTTTTCTTCACGCAGCATAATTCTCTGGAAATACACCCAAGCGTTGGTGTATATTTGTAATTTGTTCCCCTTTTTATTTATGAGTAATAGTTCCTGGGATGGATATACCACAGTTGGCTTAACCATTTACTTTCTGAAGGACATAAAAATGCATATGGTTTACACAGCACTGCTGTTTCTAAGTAGAGTGGAGCCCGGGCGGCAGCTCTGTGCCCTCCACACCTGGACCCCAGCCCCTGGTCCGGGGCCAGTCTACTTAGCACCGTGGACACCAGAGTCATCTTTCAGCATCCACATATTATGGGATGTTTGCTCAAACAGGCCAGCATGATGTCACTCCCTCTAATTTATAAATTGTCCTCACGTCTCTGGCTCAGGCTTCAAGAAAGGAAAAACCCCAAATGGAACAAATCAAGTAATATGATCATAAGGCTTAACCCCGGTTACTTTTAAAGTATAGAGAAAGTGGATTAGCAACTTTTTATTAAAAACATTTACCGTCTCCATGGAGAAATTAAAAAAAAAAAAAAAAAACTAGGGCAAAGGAAGGACACATGATATAAGGTTTGTTGAAAAGGAGTTAATATCCTGTAAATTAGAACTCCTGGAATATTTTAATTATGAAATGAGCAGGAGATCCCATCAGCCTATATAGTCCAGTACAGCAAACGGGGCCTTTAAATGATGAAGTCCTAAAAATCATTCTCTCTTTCCCAGTCTCTCTTGTGCCTTTAAACTAATTCTCAGCATTAGTGTATTTGGCTCAAAGTTGGGTATGTGCTCAGCCTGACAACGCTGCAAAGTGCCAAGGCATAAAATTTGCAGCTCACCAGAGATTGCTTCCTTGATTCGCCATTTGTTTAAAGTTAGACAATCTCCTTCTAATTGGATTCAATTACGAGTGGTTGACAATCTTTATGGGACAACAGCAGACTTCCGGTGGCCCCCAGCAGGGCTATACACAGTCTCGCAGGGTCTCCCGGAGCCGAGGTTTCCCGCTCGTGGGATCAAGGATGCGATGGTCTCTTGGTCCGGTGCCCAGAACTCGGGACCACTGTCTGCCGACACCCCCTCTGTGTTATGGCATCAGCAGCAGAAGACAACTGTGTCATCTTCCCCTCCAGAGACCGGGTGACAAGATGGAAAGGCAGGTGAATGCAGATATTAAAAAGGGAACGAAAAAAAAATTAAAAATAAAAAAAAAAAAGGGAACGAGCATGGCCCATTAATGGGACGCTTTCATGAAAACCAAAAATTGAGCTTCTGAGACACAGAAAGCTCGTGCCAAGGCAAAAACCATCTCTGGCGTTTCTTCTGTTCTCGTGGCTTATTTCCGATAAGCCTGGCTGATGCCCATCGTGGCCTAGGAGAGAGGCAGGGGCCCACCCAAGCCAACAGAGTGCATTTTCAGAATTACCGTCAACCTGCCCTTTTGAAAACCACAGGAAAAGTGGACCCAGAGTGAGTGAGAGCATATGGCCTCACCCCTCACAGCAAGACCCTGGGGTGCGGAGTGGGCTGTCTGCAGGGTCTGGGGTCCTCTCTGGGAGGAAGGCCAGGAGAGACACTTACCTGACAGCACTGTCTGCCCTGAGGCTGGGCTACCTCCTGCAGAGAGCAGGTGCTGACCGTCCCTTGGTAGAGGGGAGAGTCCCCTGACGGTGGTTATGGAGGGTCCCAGACTCCACCAGCCTCCAGGCCAAGTGACAGACAGGCTCTCAAGAGCTCTGGGCCAGGAGGAGGGGGCTCGATGCCCTGACACCTGACCTGTGTCCCTGGGGACCAGGCATCGTACACCACCAAGCAGGTGATGAGAGAGGAGTTCTGAGGGGAAGGCCTCTGAGAAGACTCATGCTCTGAAGGTGGGCCGGACAGCTGCCTAGAGTAATAGCCGGGCAATTCTACCAGGGCTGTGTCAGACAGGGGAGGCCTCCTTCCTACAAAATCCCTCATTCCCTCATGAGGACCAGGAGGGCCCTGGGTACATGGGCTTGGGCCGAGATTCCCCCCGTTCAGGACCCACAGCATCAAACTAAGGGATCCTCAGCCTTGACCCATTCAGATGCTCTTCACCAGTTGCCTAGGCTGCCAGGATGTGGGTGTCTGTGAGATGCAAATGGGGCCATCGTGATACCAAAGAAACCCTTGAAGGGCACGGGGAGAGCATGCCTGGTCGGACTTAAAACAAGTATCCCCATGGACTGTTCTGCAGATAAAAAGGACCCAGCTTGGCCCATGCCCCATCCCATGGGGCCGCCAGGGTGAAGGGAAAGAAGGGTGATGAAAGAGGACTTCTCTGCTGAGTGGGTTCTTCTCGAGGCCTCTGGTTACAATCAGAGCAGAAAAGTAGCCTCTACCCTCCCTCCCTGCCCAGAGGCCATGGGGAAAGGCCCAGTCGGAGGCACATGGTCCCATCAGAGGGACACCTCTTGTGGCCCACACAGTGGACGCCCAGAAGCCACAGCTCGGGAGTTGGAGAATGGGGCACCTGCATTAACTTGGTCAGAGCCCTCAGCAGGCAGGGTGGTCTTTACCTGATCAATGCAGTCACCAAGAAGAGGAAACGGGTCCCCCTGCTGCCAGAGTGTGGCTAACGAGTGTGGCTCCAGTCTCAGATGCTGCTGATTTTTTTATTTTAACTTTTCATTTTATATTGGAGTAGAGTTGGTTAACAATGTTGTGTTAGTCTCAGGTGGACAGCAAAATGATTCAGTTATATATATACATGTATCTATTCTTTGTCAGATTCTCTTCCCGTTTAAGTTATTACAGAATATTGAGCGGAGTTCCCTGTGCTATGCAGTAGGTCCTTGTTTGGTTAGCCATTTTAAATATAGTCGTGTGGACATGTCAATCCCAAACTCCCTAACTATCCCTTCCCGCAACCCTTCCCCGGTATCCAAAAGTTCCTTCTCTAAGTCAGTGAGTCAGACGCTGCTTCTTGCGCCATCGGATGATATAAAACTCTCCCGGGGTGGGAAGTGCCCAGGTGAGCGGTCCCCGCCTGGTCCACTTGGCACCTGCCTGACCTGGAGCCTTTGCAGGCCGACATCTTCTGCAGCAGGCAACACAGCGGCATCCGGCCTGCACTTCCTGTTTAAGGGGTGCAAAGCCCTGGAGGACCCATCGAGTGCCCACAGGGCCTTCCCAAGCCTGTGGAGGGACCACAGAGAGGGGCACCACCTCTTACAGCCAGCTTCCCAATGTGGGAGGGGTCCATCCCCCCCCAAAAGATGAGGCCCGATAGGCCTGAGGCCCGGCTTCTGCAGCCGAGGCCCTGGATGCTGGTGGCTTCTGAGGACACAGGTGGGCCCACCTGAACCACACCTGGTCCAAGCGCCCTGGGACCTTCACCCCCAGGGACTTTGAGTAGACTCCCAAGGTCAAGAACTGCTGACAGAGGCCAGAGGCTTTTGTACGCTGAGTCTGAAAGTGGCCACGGGGTGGGGAGTGCAGTTCCGTCATCCATCGGGTCCCGGGGAGAGGCAGCCCCAGCCCCGAGGACGGGCAGCCGGACCCGCCCCTCCCTCCCCTCTCAGGTGCCATTCCAGAGTGAAGTCCACAGATCACGGCCACAGGGTCCCCTGAGGCCCGAATCCTCCGTTCTGCGTGAGCAGCCCTTTCTTTAAGAGTGAAATAAGTGTGAAAACATGTACCATTTAAAGTGATAAGACGTCCAGTGTCTCTGTCCGCAGACCCTCTGCCACTGCTTCATGCTTTCCACTTTGTCCTACAGGGACGCAGGTGACCTTGACGACTGCCCGCTGCAGGGACAGCAGGACACGCCCCGGCCCCGCACCCTCTTTCCCACCCACGGATGGTTTACACCGGCTGTGTCACCGGAGAGGCAGGACCCGGCACCCTGGGAAGCCAGCGCCTCCAGTTTCCCCACCTCGGGGCTCGGGGTTAATGAGTCCCCAGTTGGTCTGAGGAGTCGGCGCCCTGCCTGGAGTTGGCCGGGCCCGGGGGACCCCGGGAAAACCCCGCAGCCCCCCATCTCTCCCAGGTGTGCGGGGGCCCAGGTGACAGCCCCGGGGAAAAGGGAAAATCGCAAAATTGCTGCTGCTAAATCAACCCCATTAAAAATGGCAATTACCCACACTTCCAGTGCGGGCCGTAACTCCCAGGGTCGGTTAATGAGAAAACTTCCTCCGTTCTTGGCCACTCCTTACCTAAGCAACACTTGGCTGTGTCATGGCCCTCCTCAAGTCACCGGTGGACCCAGGTAGAGGAGAGCCCCATGCGAGAGGCCACGCCTTTTGCACGAATGACACTGGTTTATAGACACCCTCAGGCAGAACCTCCTTGCAGGCACCAGGTCCTCTCCACAGGGGTGATTCCTGCTCCACGATTAAGGAGCAGTTCCTGTGGCCTGAGAAGCATGTGCAGGGTGACTGAGGCACTAGCTCTGGAATCCATCATGGTCAGCTCTGTGACCAGGGCCTCAGTCTCCTTACCTGTGAAATGGGATCATTGCAGAGCTGACCACATGGAGCTGAGGGGCGACCCCCGCTCCCAGGGCCCAGCATCGGGTGAGAGCACAGAAGATGCTTTTTCTTTCTGCGTCTGGGCACCCTGTGAGGTCCAGTCCCCTGTTTTGCACATTGTACCCACTACACCCATTGTGAACAGCTTGGGGCCAACACCTGCACTCATTCCTTCATTTTTATCTGTCATTTGTTCAGTCAAAAAACATTTATGGGGCTTCCCTGGTGGCGCAGTGGTTGAGAATCTGCCTGCTAATGCAGGGGGCAGGGGTTCGAGACCTGGTCTGGGAGGATCCCACATGCCGCGGAGCGACTGGGCCCGTGAGCCACAATTGCTGAGCCTGCGCGTCTGGAGCCTGTGCTCCGCAACAAGAGAGGCCGCGACAGTGAGAGGCCCGCACACCGCGATGAAGAGTGGCCCCCACTTGCCGCAGCTGGAGAAAGCCCTCGCACAGAAACGAAGACCCAACACAGACAAAAATAAATTTTAAAAAAAAACAAAACGTTTATGGTGGCCAAAAAGATATCTTCCTCTTCATGAAGTGTATAGCCCAGTGTGGAGGCATTGAATGAAGAAATCATGTAAAAGCTGACCAGTGTGGTTTTAGTTTATTTATTTTTTTCAGATTAACAAAAAAGAAAAGGCAGCCTCTGGTGCTGGTTAAAGTCTGGCAAAATAGATTCACTTCCCCAAGGTACCTGACATTGTAGATTGGGCACGTACTTCGCTGGAATATTCTATGGTAATATCTAAAGTCATAAAAATTGAGATATCCTTTCATGCAGGAAGGATTCCAACCCTGTACATTTATTCCACTTCAGATGATAGGGCAGAGAATTGCCTACTTGTACGAAAATGTGAATTTGGATCCTTACGGGGAGATACAGCGGAAGGGCCGCAGAGGACAAGGAGTGACAGACGCGGTTTCTGACCCTTACACGGCGACCACGAGCATGAGCGTGATACACACGACCTCTGTTACGGGTTGGACTGTGTCCCCCGAAAAAGGTATGTTGAAATCCTAATCATCATGTCTTCTAAGGCTCCTTCTGGCTGGGACAGTTTCCCAGACTCTCCTGTTCTTGATGAACTTGAGAGTTTTGAAGAGTGCTAGTCAGGTGTTTTCTAGAATGTCCCTCAACTGGGATTTTTTTCTGATGCTTTTTCCTCCTGATTAGATTGGGGTGCACCACATAATGATCAGACATTTGTATATATTGTGAAATAATCAGTGTCCCTTTGTTTCTGTTTTTGTGTTTTGTTTTTTGGTGGTAAGAACACTTATCATGAGCTCTACCCTCTTAACAAATGTTAAAGTGCATAGTACAGTATTGTTGACTATGTTTTCTTTGATCATTTATTTTTCACTTATGTTTTTACATATGTTGCATAATGGATAACATATAATAATTAGTATACTGTATACTTATATGTATATATACATATTGGGTGCATTAATACGTAATGGTTGTGTGTGTGTGTGTGTGTGTGTGTTTGTGGGTGTGGGTGTGTGTGGGTGTGTGGGTGTGGGTGTGTGTGGGGGGGTGTGGGTGTGGGTGTGTGGGGGGTGTGAGTGGGTGTGTGAGTGGGTGTGTGTGCGCGCGTGTGTGTGGGTGAGAGAGTGTGTGTGTGTGTGTGTGTGTGTGTGTGTTTGCGCAGAGCATAACTGGGTCTGACAGTGGTAACAGTGAAAGGTTTGGAGATGACTGGCCTGGGGGATCACAGACTGTCACTTGGAGCTATCATCTTAACACATCAGGTTTTGGAAGCTTATTTCCCATCTTCTCTTTGTAATCACCGTGCATTTGGGCTCCCCAGCCAGGTCTTCTAAAGGCCATGCTCTGATTCACGGGGAAACACTGAGCTTTTGCAAATGCTGCCTGACCCCCTGTCCTAGCACCCTGACCACAGGGTGGCAGACACAGGCGTTATCTTTTCCAACTGATTCCTTTTAAAGATGGGAAACTGAGGGCTGGGGTCGGGGGGAGGCAGGTACAGTGAGAGAGGAAGGAAGCCGGCCCCGCAGAGTGAGTGTTGCCTCTGGATCAGACTGCAGTCACACCTGGGAGATGCTAAAGGGTGCCTGGGCCCTACTGCGGCCTTGTGCCTGGGAACACAAGCTCAACGCTGGGTCTCAGCATCCTTGTGTATAAAACTGAAGAGACACCTCTGTCCTGGTTACGGCTTCACTGGGGGCATTCTCCATCAATTACACAGTGTTGCCCACACATAAAGGATTATCATCATTATTACAATCAATATGGAGCTGTTATTAGGGTGATGTCATCCTGCATGGGTGTATATGCCCAGAAACGTCTGAGAGTATATGAAACACCAGTGGTGTTATCTCTGGGGGAGCCGCTGGGGCTAAGAGTGGGAGGGGTCTTGTGTGCACTGTACACTCTTTCACAATGTTTGAACATTTTTACCAGATATACTTTATTTTTTACACTCATAAAAAGAGAGGAAGACACTGTATGTAAGTAACTAGATCACGGTTCACTTGAAAACATCGACTGGACCCCAACTCAGTGCTGTGCACCGTGCCAGGACCCCCAAACCGAGGCGGGTGAGCAGAGAGAGCCCCATCCTTAGGAAGCCCTGCTCTGTGTGGCGCTCACGTTCCTGCTTTGAGCAAGCACAAGGACACTGCCTCCTCTGTCCTGCACTGGGGATCACGTCCCAGGTGGGAACCTCCATCGGTCCATGTACTCACCTGTCTTCAGCTGCCCCTCAGGTGGGTGGAACTGCATTCATCACAGCTCAGTGCACGGCTCATGCCGGACCTCACCTTTATTTCATTTAATTAAACATCTGTCTCTTCTCCTCCTATATCTACTCCTGCTCCGTCCCCAAACCCAGAAGGGTCCATCCCAGTGTGTTCTACCTGTACACATTTTACAGGTACGTAGCTTTAAACATCGTCTTATGTATGGATACGATTTTAACTTATATAGTGATATGGTCTTATAGATTGCACTCTGTTTTTTACTTATTCCACCAAGTGGTACATTTGAAAGATTTGTCCATCTTGCTCTTTGTGAGTCTCAAGGGCTACCAGCATGTGCACATTGCATTTATTGCAAGACCAAGGAGATGGTCTCCTCTAATGCCCTGGAGATGCTCGCCTAGCCTGCCCCCTCTCACTATAGCAAAAGAACCTGAAAGGAATGTGTCCCCTACAGTGCATGGCGCTGCCATGAGCTACAGGATACACATACCGACTTTCCCTACATACCACCGATCACTGTACTGAGTATTTGCACCAGTTTGAGCTTTCCCCAAGAATCCATGAGCGTCCAGGGCATCCAATTTGTGACCGGTAGAGAATGTGACTCATAATTTCAAACAAAATCTGAACCTTTGGATGTGGTCAAGTAATCTGTCACCTTTGGAGACTCACAAAGGCCACCAACACAGGACCATCCCCTTTCCCAGACAAAGTCTCCACCCTCTTGGGTCCGAATCCAGTACCTCTGAAGCCCCCTCCCACTCTACCTCCCAGCGGGGGCCTGGCATGGCTGTGGGAAGCACGTGCCCCCAGCGCTGTGCCTTGAGGTCACAAGAGCACGTCTGGGCAAGGACCCGGCTCCCTACCTGAAGACGCAGCCTTGGAATAGTCTTCTCCCAACGGAAAAGCATTTGCTGCCTTCATGCGGTGTTTCACAACTTTCCACTTGAACCTGACCCTCTGCTAGCAATGGCAGAGGGTGGCATAGAAAAAATAAGCATTTGCAGTAAGTACTTGTCATGGACTGATTATTTCATCCCTTGGAAATACAAGTCTAGTTCTTGCCGTGCAAATAGTGCGATTCCCAGTGTAGAAGCCCCCCTTCCACCGGTGCTGTGAGGGCTTCATGGCAATTTTTTCCTGCCTCTAAACGTCCCGGACGCTGGTTCCACTGGTCCAAGGTGCACTGCGTCTTTTTCCAAAGCAGAGAAAAGGAAAAGTGGCCGATTCACAGGGTGTGTGTCTTTGAGGTGAGACCTGGATTCCATTCCACCTGGGATTTCGTTAAGACCAGGTGCTGGAGGTCTTCTTCAACTCTGCTTCTGATGCGGTGACAGTCCTCATAGCTCATCTTGTGGCCCCTGGGAAGCCGTGCCCCGTACGAAAGCCGAGGCAAGGCCACAGTATCGAGGCGTCAGCACGTTGACCGGGAAACGCCGAGGAGCAGCACAGCAGAGCTGGCCTTGTGGGCCTTCCCTCCCTCACCCCTGACACAGTCTTTGCTTCTCCCCGTCTCCCTGTCAGTCTGTGAGCTCCAGGAGGGCGGCCCCAGGCCTGGTTCTCCTCTGGCTCCTCCATTCCTACTACAGAGAGGGGGGCTTTACGTCTTGATGGAATACAACAAAACAGACCCTCACCTTATATGACAGAATAATTAAGAATGGTACTGGGGCCCCTAGTTTACACTTAGGCAGTGAAGGGGCCAACAGGCGGAATCCAGCTCAAGCCAGACTCACACAGTGTCCAGGGTTTGCAGAGGGCCTGCAGCAAATCCTAATGGGACAAACCCAGCTCAGAGTGCTGGCCCCTGGGAACACAGCAGGATGACCCAAATGTGGCTTGGCCTTCCTCAGGTTGAGAAAGGAGTCACCCCAGGTCAGCCCCATGTGAACCTCATGACCACAGACAGCCTGCTTCCCGGCCTGGGTGGACCCTCCTTGAGCCCTCTTCCTCTTACAAACACCATGTAAGCTTCTCAGAACCCCAAGAAACATCGGTGGCTCAAGGCATTACATCTTCCTGTTTTCTTCGGAGGCAGAAGGTTCTGTAGACACCCACGAAGGGCGTCGGAGGAAAGGGGCCCTGGACGTACGGAACGCCTGTCCCCTCATTAAAATACCTGATCCTGACAAGGCATTCTGAAATATTCATTGAGCCCAGTTTTATTTAACCTACGCGGACCAATCAAATGCAACCCGAACCGGCTCCCGGATGCTTGTCAGGAGAAGTAAATTGAACCCTTGATGGGGCAGAGCCAGAGGTCAGCAGGCAGACGAGGTCCTCTGCCTTCACCCGAGTTCCTCGAAGCGCTGGAAAGAGAGAGAGCAGCCGTCACTTGGGCTCTGGGCTCTGTGGCAATCATTACAGGTCTGCAGTGAAGCAGAAAAACGCTGTAATAAACAGGTCCCGCCGTCTCCCATCACTCCAGCCATCCTCCCCTACAAGTGCTCGGCCCTTCTGGCCTTGCTGAGCGTTAAATCCCCATCCAGCTGTTTGACCCTATTACGGGAGTATGATAGGCACCCCGTCACTCGAAATGCCTGCAACACTCGGACGCACCGAATCTATCTTCCCGACAGGTAAACCTATGGATAATTTATTTTTATGTGCTTTCAAAGGATGTTGACAGCAGTCAGAAACATCCGGCACGCACTCACCGCGTGCAGGGTACTGGGTCGGGCAGCACCAGTAGTCGCTGTTAATGAGCATGAGGGTAGAGGCTGGGCAGACGTCCAGCTCCATGTGCCTCTGGACCTGGGGCGCCCTGGCACCTCCAAGGTCCAATTCTGTGCATGATTATGATCCGGACCCAGAATCAGGCAGGGAGCTGGCTCCTAGTTCCATTCAGCAAAGGCATCTAGCAGAAACATCCAACAGGGAGCAAGGTGGGTGTCACACTGCACACAGCAGGACGAAGCCTGCTCCTAGGGCTGCACTAAACTAAACTATCACGGGTGGGGCTCCATTTAAATATTTACCTGGCTTGACATCTCCCATCAGCTGCTCTGGACACTCCACTGCCTCAAAGAATGTTCCCAAAATTTTAAAGAGAAGGCTTCAAAGCTGACAGGAGCCTCTTGAACTTTGTCATCGCAAATGTCACAAAAGTAACCGCACGCTTCAAATATCATCGTTTGCCAAGTAGGTTTCGTGCCCCCCGGTGCAGGGGCACCTGGAAAGCCGATGACTTCTAAGTCGCCCTCCGGACTGCAGTTTGACCGTGTCCCTTCACAATGGGTGCCATTTCAGCCTCCAGAATCCAATCAACGTGTCAGTTAAATTGCTCCTCATCTGTCGAGATTAAGCGTCCGACTATTACCTCAGATTTAGTAGAAGACTTAGATCCCGGCACATTTCACTGAAGCCATTAGTAACACCTGGAATCATTCACATTAGTTTAAGATCTGGCACCATAAATTCCCAGCCATTAATGATTATTCTGACTCCTCAGGATAAATGGCTTAACGTTTTTGATAATGAAAATATACATTCTGCCGTAGTTCCTTCTTAAAACCCACATTACCTTTGTAATGTACTTCATGGCTGATTGTAACGGACTGCACCATAATTCTCACAAGGATTTTTAGTGGGCTGTAAAGTGCTGAAGATCTGTTGTACTATTCATTAAAAAAAAAAAAAAAAAAAATTAACGAGATATTTGTTTAGCTGTTTGCATTCGGAAATGTAATTAACAATCTTCACTGGTGTGCTTGGTGTGGAGCAGGAAGGCATCTGCGTCTGCGTTATTTCCACCTCTCCTCCTAGAAGGGCCAACACACAGGGCGTGGGTCTACACAAAGGCAGGGGAAGCAACAAACTTCTCTTGGATATTGTCAAAAATAACAGAAAAATATCATTGTGAGAGCCAAGGGGGTCAGTTTAGTTATAGCTGAGAGAGATTATTTAAATATCTCAAATAAATCTTTTCATTCCCAGCACATTCATCTCTTTTAAGTGCTCATTAAGGTGGGGTGTGACAGTCCTGGAAAATGAAACACTAATTCTTTTTCTCTGAAGCCTGAGTGTACCGCTCCCAAGGGCAGCTGTAGTTTAGGGGGATTATAGAACTAGTGCAGAGAGGGGCTCCTTGTGCGCGTTTCATTCCAAAAAGTGATGGGGGGAGGTGTTGTTTGATGCCACGATTCTTCTGGCTTGTATCTTGTGATCTATCAGATCTGAAGAAAACGGATGTCAGTTTGTGGTGTTTGATAAACGCTCCCCGGAACGGGGCTGCGCCGACCTCACCTCCGTGCGGTTCAGCATAATTTGTAGTCAGCTTGTCTTTGCTTGATTTAGACGAAGTTTTCCACAGACAGAAACTGAAGGATGGGGCTTTAGCGTCATGCTCTGCTTTTCCAACAGCAGGCCCTTTTCTTCCTTTCTTTCTTTCTTTCTTTCTTTCTTTTTCTTTCTTTCTTTTTTAGTGATAAAGAAATTGTGTCTAAAATTATATTCTAGCATTAGTCTAATAAGCTCTAATAAATTTGTGCGTTTGGGTCACAGCATTCATATTTCCAGAGCGCTCACAGAAAGGTGCTCAGGATTCTCTTAAACAATAAGGGTTCATAAAACAGTGCCTGCCAACTCCTTAATGAACTCAGAAATGGTTATTGATTCACATTAGGCCTAATTTGTTTAAATTCAACTTGAATTTCACACTTCAGATCAGAAAGCGATGCCCAGGCACCAAAGGGGTCAGCTGGAGCCCCAGGGCGGGCAGAGCCCCTCTCCTGGTGTAGATGGCACCCCCCTGCCTGGCTTCTCCTTCTTCCCAGCCTCTGAAGCCTTTTGGGGCTCATCACAGCCCCAAAACACGCCGTGGAATACGAGTGGGGAGTCCCAGCGGATTCCGGGCTACGATGGAGCACACGCCACCCAGCACAGGTGTTGGATACAGAAGGCAGAAGGAAGGAAACACATTCCCAGCCCAAAGGTTTACCTGGAGCTGGAGAATGCCTCGGAATTGTACCTGCCAGCAGAGGGAAAGGAAAGGACAAAAAAGAAAAAGAAAAATGAAAAAAAAAAAAAAAAGACCAGAAAAATGCAAACCTTCAAGGAAAAGCTAAAAAGAGGATCATAGTGCTTGCAGGGGAAGCATAAAGACACAGGAAGATGAAAGACAAGAAAGATTTAATCTGAGAATCTAAAAATCATTAAAACTTCACGAAGAAGGTGATTTGGACGAGGACTGAAATTCGGGACCCTGGTGGGAACTGTACAAATAGGGTCTTATTGAAACATTAAACCTGCGGCGTGCTAGGGCCACCGGTGGGCACGAAATAAATAAAATTGATAATAATGATGATACTGAAATTTAATTCCACATTCCCTGGGAAGTTCCCAGGGGCTTTGCTGCAGACATCCTCGGGGTCCCTGCTCCGGTTCTCTTCATCCAGGGGGCAGAGTGCACCTTTGCCCCCCTCCCTGGCACACCACACCTGCCCTGCTGGGGTCTGAGGAAGGGACCCGGGGGCCAAGGCTCGGCAGAGCAGCCTCTACCCACAGATGGGGGGACAGTAGGGGCAACCTGGTGACCCCAGCCCCCAGCCACCCGGTAGCAGGAAAGGGTGGCAGCAGAGCCACGCCTGCTCACAGGTGTGGCGAGAGAGGGCTGCAGGCTGCAGAGTCCAGCCCATCTCGAAGAGAAAAAGCTCTAGACCTTTCCCCCGAGCCAACACAGGACAGGAGTCACACCCGACTGGGTCTCTCCGGGGAGAAGGGACAGCAAGGGACCCTCGGAAAGACCAAAGAAGACCTGGCGAGGTGAGCTCCGAGACAGCCTTGTGTCCTCAGTGGAGGAGCAGGAAAGCTGAGTAAGGAAAGAAATAAGGAGAGGGTAAAAACAGAGGACAGATGGGGTGATGGTCAAATTCCAAAGGCTGCTCTTTTTGTGGTTCTTGTTCTGAGACAAGTAGAGTATCTGATCGTACAGTTGACACCAAGGGATTTTTAAACAGCGTGAAAATGACTAATTATAAAAGGAAGGGTTGAGTGCAGAGTGGTTGGGAACATTCCAAACCCTACGTGCTCTCTGCTACCACAACTGAGCTTTTTTTTAGTGTAGAATTTTCTTTAGGAGGCAAATTTAAACACCTATTAAGCAGCAAGCCTTCCACCATTCATTGGCTCAGGGTTTAAAATCCACCTATGTATGTATACACACACATACACAAACATGTACAGATACAAATAAACACACCTACACACGCATAGACACACACGTGATGCTTGTTGTGTACGCCACACACACATTTTCCTTGTATCTTGTGTGTGCACCCACACGTCTGTGCCATATGTTTTTCTTATATTTGTGCATGCATCACACACACAGTTTCTTATATTTTACATAGACACACATACACACAGACACATGCACACATGTGAGTCTGCATTTTAGCAACATGCAGAGTGATTTTCCCCGAGGTGTTCCTTCCATGATCTCTGGAAAACGTTAAGGAAGAAACCATCTGAATTTGGAGCTATATTAACCCAAATGAATAATGCTTTCAGCGGCAGGCGATCTTTTTAGACAGCGTGCCCTAGAATTTTTGGAAGGTGCTGAGAATTTGTAGAAATAATGATTATGAGGAAGGAAATGATGTGGCGGATGGTTCCATCTCTACTAATAAGTGCTTCCTAATAACTCAAAAAAATCTCTGTCAGGCCCCGGCCTCTTTCGCAATGCAAATGGGTGAGTAGCTGCTGCAAAGCTCGCTGTGTGCGATACACAGACAAGGGTAATATCTAGTCTATGTCATTCCAAATGATATGGAAACAACCGAAAGCATCCTGGCTGTGGATAATTACGGAAGAATGACAGGTTGATAATAAGTTCTCATTTAGGAATCTCTCAAACGCGGGAGGTACAGGGGTGGTTTTATGCCCTGCGATTCTGGAGTTTGAGTGCCCTCTGCATGAATAAGCAGGTCTTGAAAAGGAATTGGGGGCCGTGGCACGGACAGGGGGAGGGGAAACTGCACAAGAAGATTTCAGACGCAAAACCCCTCACTTTATGAACCTTGCAAACTCATCGTTGTCTTAGGGACACACGAGGATGCAGACTCCTGCTGTGGTGGGAGAAGCGATTTCAGCTGTTCTTAGGCGCTCTGGCCACGATGGCACCAAGCCCTTAGCTAACCCGATGCCCAGCACACAGCCAAAGCCATGCCTCTCGGGTCGTCATTTTCCTCGGAGTGGTTATTCACCAGCATCCCTGATACTTTTAGGATAAAAACAGACTCAACAGAGAGGCTGTGGGAGTCTGTCAAGTTTACAGTAGATTCAGGTTTGAAGCCTGGCATTATTGATGCACATTATTAATTACCAAAAACGAGGAGGAGGAATATTTAAAGACGGCGGTGACATGCTGGATGGCCGCCTGACTCTGCGGAAGCAGACTGGCTTAGCCATCACTCCCCCCTGGGCATGCAGCGGACGGGCAGGGGCGTGCTACACGGCACTTGCGTTCTGGAGGGGAGCCCTCTGCTAGAACTGCCCCCCATGCTGGGGCGCCTGTGTCCACAGAGACAGCTGTTCTCCCGAAGCCCCAGCATCAGCACAGGAGCCCCTCTGACGCCGCTCTGGTCGCAGGGCGATCCCCAACCGCAGACCTCACTGACAGCAGGATGGCCAACAGGGGGGCAGGCAGGGACCTGTGGAGAGTACCCTCCATTCTGGAACCTTCCACTTACAATGGGCTCTGCAAGCTCCTGCCCTGGACACCTGCCACCCAGGTGTGCCTGGCAAGTGAGCATTGTTCCCCCACAGTTTCTACCTCTCCTCCAGGGTGGGATCCTGCAGGGCAGGAACAGTCAGACCTGTCTGCGGCGTCTTTCTAGGGTAGGGATTATATCAAGGTTATTTGTTGCAACTTGGCTCTTCCAGTGGTTGTTTTCAATCAGTCTGCCTGGCTTTACGTTTTTTTTTGTTTGTTTTTTTTAATTTTATAGCTACTTTTATTTTTATTTATTTATTTATTTTTGGCTGTGCTGGGTTCGTGCGAGGGCTTTCTCTAGTTGCGGCAAGTGGGGGCCACTCTTCATCGCGGTGCGGGGACCGCTCTTCATCGCGGTGCGCGGGCCTTTCACTATCGCGGCCCCTCCCGTTGCTGGGCACAGGCTCCAGACGCGCAGGCTCAGTAGTTGTGGCTCACGGGCCCAGCTGCTCCGCGGCATGTGGGATCTTCCCAGACCAGGGCTCGAACCCGTGTCCCCTGCATTAGCAGGCAGACTCTCAACCACTGCGCCACCAGGGAAACCCTGGCTTTACGTTTTAAAGGGAAAAGGTGTTCTCAGCATTTTCTCCCCTTACCCACCCCCTCATATCTGCTATCCACAGAGTTATACCAAGACCTTTAAACTGGGGCTGGGAGGAAATAGGACCAGGGCCTTGAGTACACGCCATTAACATGGGCAAGGCATGAGACCAAGGGTCTTACCCGGGGGTGGCACATGGGTGTCCTTTTCCAATTTTTTTTTGTTTTGTTTAGTAGTTACAATATGCAGAGATGGAATTAAAACAATAGGCTAACATGAATTTGCCCTTTATTTCAGGTCAGGCGTTCCAGTGAAAACATCAACTG
This sequence comes from Balaenoptera borealis, assembly GCF_965194805.1. NCBI lineage: Eukaryota > Metazoa > Chordata > Mammalia > Artiodactyla > Balaenopteridae > Balaenoptera > Balaenoptera borealis. The sequence continues at coordinate 114,443,158 of NC_138874.1, forward strand.
CAACCCCGTAACCCTGCGCGAGGTGGGTAATATTATTCTCTCCAATCTTACAACTAAGGAAGCAGAGTTACCAGCACTCAGAGACGTCTGGGCCCAGGGTACGAGACCTAACAAGCCCCAAGCAGGGGCTGGAGCCCCGAGTGCAACCTAAACCTTGCTCCTGGCTGTGCGGGCACAAGGGGCGATTAGAAACCGCCCTGGAGTCGGGAAGCTCTGTGTGTGCCAGGTAACGTCCAAGATACCCTACTCAGTGAGGAGAAGCCGGCACCGAGCCGGGCCCGGGGCTGCTATGACACCTTCCCACAGAGGGTCTCCGCTCAGCTGTGGCCCTCCTGCCACCGACATGCAGCTTGGCAGGGCTCCTCCATCTGGGCTTGAGTTCTTCTTGCTTTACCCCGGGGAGAACAGCTACGTGAAGGACAAAATAATTGGCCAAAGTCCCTGTGCCCTCGTAAGCTACTCAGGTGAGCTGGATTCATTTGAATTCCTTCTTCCAAGTTACCCCGTGGAAGCCTGACTCGGAAAAAAAAAAACCCAAACTGGCACGAAAGTTTCATTCATATTTGAATGGACCCCAAGGTCATTAATTACTACGATTATTATTTTTCCTGGCAGCTCATGATGCAAAGCAATGATCTTCTTTTACATAAAGTAAATATTCTAGATGCAAAGCCGCAGGGTTTGGTCACGATAAAACATTTTTAAAAAAAATAAAGATAACCAAATAGTTAAAAGAAGATCCTTGGATATTTGACCTGGCCTTCTCTAGTAATTATTCTAATTATTCTTCTATTATTTAGGCCATGAGCCAAAGGTTCCCGAGTGCATAGAAAGTTAATAGCGGACTTGAAGTGAGAAGGAGAGGGCGGGCCAGCATATGTTCATTAAAGTCTGCTCTCACTTAAGGGTTTTGCATCAAGCAGGCTGTGGGTACCAATAATTTATCTTGAAGTCTATATACTCAGTGTAACAGGGAAAAAATAAATTGTCCTAATTTCCCTCCCCGGCCCCAGAAGTGGCTGCCTCTTGCCTTCCTTCCCCAAAACTCCTCTGGGGTCCGTCTGCTGCCTGGGCACCAGGATACGAGGAGCCCGGCTCACACTTTGGGGGAACATCTCCAGGGCGCCCTGTGGGCTCCGGGCAGCCTGGGTTGGAGTTCATTAGCGGAAGTGTGGTCCCAAGATGGTGCTGCTCGTGGCAGATGGGTGGGAGGAGCTGGTGAAGGGGACCCAGGAGACCACTGCAGGGCATGGGGCTCACACGTGCATCGTACAGCCCAGGGCACCCGGCACCTCCCCCACTGCTCTAGGACTCGTATTAGCCACAGTCCACAATGCCTGGGAAGGTCATCCCAGGAAAAATCTTATACCAGCAAACTCCATGCCTCCTCCAAAACGTGGACCTGGGTTCTAGGGTGTACAGGTCAAGACCCGTCAGACCCAGGGCCAAGAGCGTTGCAGACAGAAATGAACGAAGCCCACCCTTACTGCTTCCTCTTAAGTTCAACATTTTCCGAGCCTTGGCCAACCTTGGCAACGCCGTTTTGAAGGTGCTAAGAACCACCTCTCAGTACAGCTCTTAAAAACTCCCACGGTCCCTGTCCCCCTTGGGTGATTCTCCCTGAGATTCTGGGTGAAAGGCAATGTTCTCCTTGGAGGGGTCAACACAGTGACTGGTGCCAATAGAGTGTGAATTAGCCCCATTCTCTACCTGTCACTCAAGGCTCAGATGGAGAGGACGTGGCAGGAGTCAGGGACCAGGAAAAGGCCGAGCCCCCCACCCTTCCCCAACACAGCCATGCCCAGACCCCCAGCCACAAGCCTTCCTGAGGCCGCGACCCAGCACTTCAGCCAAACTGCCGACCAGAACACAGCAGACGGGCTGTAACCTGGGCATGCAGCTCATGATTACCATGTGCAGCCCCTGAGGCATGGAGGAGAAGCCACCGAACCCCTCCCCGCGAAGCTGTGCCATTTGTTGATACACATGCTCTTCCTACCAGGAAGCCACAAACCAAGCCCCAGATCCACGTGTGGCTATGACAGGCCGGCCAGGCAGGTACCAATTAAATCATGAGATTTCTCAGCACATCTTTCACATGATCCTCTAAATAAGTCACCTTCCTGGCTAAGACGACAAGGAACAAGGGAAACACCTGGGCTGGGGGCAGCCAGAGGCGCCAGGAAGGTCACCGTGAGGGGCTGGGAGGGATGACACGGACCAACTCACAGGTAACCCTTCCTCACTGAGCCCCGTGTCCGATCCTTCATGGATGTAACTTCCACTTTCCAGCGTCCAGTGGACCAAAGGGAGAGGAAATTTGCATCGGGAACACAGACTGCAAAATATATTTTTTCTAGAAGTTTCCACATGATGGTAACTTAAATATTTACAAACATTTCTTCCATTGAAATTCTTTAGTTGCCTGTGTTTGGGGGTGGACAGGCCATGGGAGGGGTCTGAGGAGGGCAGGTATGAGCACCTGGGGTCCAGAGCTCGGGCGGATCTGCACAGTGAGGGCTTTGGCCGTCAGCCCGTGATCGTGGAAGGAAGGCAAACTAATTCCTGGTCCCCAGTCTTGCCCATGTCATGCCATTGGTCAAAAGTTTTCTACTTTTTTCTTGGATAACTTCCGGTGTGCTCGTCCAGGCAAACCTCGAGCTGGTAACAGGAGGAAGCACGGGGGCCTCTCCTCTGACAGAGCCGCTTCGTCCTGGTCTCACGCACTGAGGTTCACATTTATATATTTTGAGCGACTGTTGCTCAGAAGGCCTGTCTGCACCAGCCCTGCCCGGAATGTCTTCTTTAATCAAAATTCTGCTCAAAACAGCCCAGCTGATCAAGTGAAGTGGCCTTTCCACATGCTATTGACAATCTGTCTCAAGCATTATCTCCTGAGTTTCCCTTTATTTTCTCTCCCAGCCCAGAGAGTCTCTGCTTTGAACCGTCGCTTCTGGACGTATCTGGATTTGACGCAGCCTGCATGTTTTACCTCCCTGCCCTTGTTGCATTTTGCAAAAGCAACATGAAAATTTCAAACCCGGGAAGAAGAAAAAGTACTTAAATGACTCACCTCTTCCCTCGGTGTGACTCACATGTAGGAGACGTGAGGTCCACAGGGACATGTGATCTTCTTTCTCGAGGCAGCTGGCCTTGGAGATTAAGGCAGTCAGGAGCAGACCCGCAAACGGAACGAGAGAAAGTATCATTTTAGGGGATGGGCAACCCTTGATGAATCTTTATGGACACAGTCACTGTCTGTGAAAGTAAAGGAAAGGAAACTCACTCGTGCCACAGTAGGTATTTGTAAACAGGCTCCTAAATTGACCTCAGTGAATAGATATAACCTCCAGCTCCCCCGACTCCCATGAATTGTTTTATTTACTTCAGATAGATTTTGGAGCTGGTCTGAGCACATGGGCACCCTTGGTAAATGTTTATGAATGAATCAATGGTCTGACAGTTTTCTCTTCTAAAAAATGCAGATGTTCCTGGCTGGTCTCTAAGGACCCTACAGGTTGGCATTCTAATTTACACAAAAGAGGCAGAGCAGGGCATGAGTTCCTCCACTGCCAGTGTGAACCAAAGAGAGGCTGCCTTGCTCCCCAGATGGTGGCCTCACACCTCCGCAGCCTTGGACTAGGTGTGGAAGAGCATGGGGAACAGAGCTGGCGAGTCTCAGAAACGAGACAGAAGAGACCGAAAGCCAGAAAGAGGCCGGGAAGAACAGAAAAAGCACCACTAAACCTAAGAGCACCTGGGAAGATGGAGCAGACCACGGAAAATTCACGAGGCCAGGATGTCAGAGAATTCCCGGAAGTCACCATGACTCAAACTGGGAGTGTTTCTTAAGTGAACAGGGGAGCAATATGGCATTTGGGATCATTTCTAGCTCCATGACTAGGGGAGATTTCAAATGGAGGTACAAGATCTGAAAATTGAAATCAACCGCTGCAGGATCAGTTCAGTCACATGGGCTACACTTTCATTTGTCTCACAAAAAAAAATGCATGTAAATAGGAAGATTTTAGATCAGCGGTTTTGCGGCATCCTTCATCAAACTGGAGCTCAGATGCTTATAAGGCTGTTTACGGGTCTGTTTATTTGTATTCCACCTCATTCCAAGAAGGAATTTAAGAAACTCTAACTCACAGGGCCAGAGACAGGGCTTGAAATACTCAGTTGTCACAGTAAGATCCCACGTAGCAACAGAGTTCCGATAGGAGAAATTGCAGGCTTTTCTGCCTGCACCCTCTGGACAGAATGTACAAGAATTTTAACTCGTGATAAAGTTGAACAATGTTTTCATAATAAATGTAACCACTCCATTGGGTGACGGAGCAGCTCTGCTGATAAGTGGCCTTCAGCTTGGGCTGCATACTAAGTTTCTCTGCCATAAAAGAAGCAAAGTGATGTGTCCAGTGAGCTAAGTGCACACTGTTTGGATAATACTTATCACCCTGGTTGTGAGAAGTACTTCAATGTGTGATCCCTGATGGACACCATAGCTATGTGCCTTTTTCCACGCTGAAACACGGAAAACCTCAGCTGGCACATGAAGGGAAACTGATAAAAACAAATGGGCACCTGCACTCATTCCTCTAACAGAATATTTATGGGCATCTACGCACAGAGGAGGTCCATGCCATTAGAAAGTTTACTGTAAAATGGAAATGAAAGGCAGAGGGATAAATCATGAGTTTGAGATTAACATATACACACCACTATATATAAGACAGATAACCAACAAGGACCTACTGTACAGCACAGGGAACTCTGCTCAATATTCTGTGATAACCTGTGTGAGAAAAGAATCTGAAAAAGAAAGAATATATATATGTATATGTATAACTGAATCACTTTGCTGTACATGTGAAATGAACACAACATTATAAACCAACTATACATTGTAAATCAACTTTTAACAAAATTAAAAATAAAAATAAAATTATATGATTTCATTAAAAAATTTTTTTAAATGAAATGGAAAAGAAAGACAAATTTTTAAGTTATTATTAAGAAGCTAGGGGGCAAGGACAGAGTATTTATGGTGATTATTCCTGAATAGCAGAAGTGGGATAGTGGGCGAATTGAATTTATTTCTTTTTACTAGATTTTCCAAAACTTTATATTGTCCTATAGCTAGAAAAATATCTATTAAATAGTACAGTGTGATGGGCTCCATGTAATGGACGCATGAACAAAGTGTTTCAGCAAAACCAAGAAAGGAACAAACCTTTCAGCCCGAGAATACGCAAGTCTCTTCCAGGTGGTTCTAGGCTTTTAGCTTTTCCTCCTTCATTATTAATGGGGAGCCCAGCCAGAGACTGGGTTTAATTTTAAAATGCACCCACCCATTACAAATAAATACCTGAGCATGGAAACTATTCTTCACTGAGGCTCCACTCCCTTCCCAAGGTGTACCTTTAAAAGCACTCCGCACCCACCCCCCAAAAGTGACCCTGTTTTAAGAACAGCAAGAACAGTGCCAGGTCCCTACATGGCCCCTGCAGTCACCTTGACCCAATGGTCAGTCAGTGCTGCTTTTTTGGACCAGGGAGGCACACAATTCACTCGGCTTCTTCTAATTCCGTTGCACTGATAAGGATGAGACAAAGCCCTCGGCCACCATCCCTCCGCACTGGAGGTGATGCTCTGAGGAAGTAGGTGAGCAAGGGTCACTGTTACAGCAAACAGCCCACACCACCGGCCACAAGTGCCCACACCACTGTCCTGCTAATAAGGTCCAGGTTTGGGATGGGCGTTGGTTAGTGCGTAAGCATGTTGAGGTGATGGTTTTTCTCTACCGTTATTCTCTTTTCCCCATCATTTGTATATTGTGCTTCATCTATAGCGAGAGAAGTTAAAAAATAGATGAGGAAACCAAGGTTCCGAGTAGGTCGGTAACTCTCGTACTAAATGGTAGAGCAGATCTGGACTTTACGGAAAGACCTCAGGGCTCTGTCATGGACCCCAGGCCTCCTGCTGGTCACCGCGGAGCTGTGGTGGCCTTGACTGGCTCAGTCTGCCTGGAGAGCGTGGGGTGGACCTTCTCTCCCACCCAGCTCACGGGGGCTGAGAAACCAAACCTTCACAGACAGAGGGGCCTTCTCACACTGGCAAGCAAGAAAGCAGCTGTTCGGACATCTTCCCTGCTAGATTCTATCTCTCATACCAGAGAGCAGGGTGAGAGGCACCCGAGACGACAAAGAACATTTTTCTGCGTAGAGCCTCATGGCAGGAATAGATGGTCAGAGCATTGACTGCTGTTCAGAGTTTGTCTCCAAGGCCATGGGGAACCACTGATGAACTTGGAATGAAAGGGATTTAGGGAGGACCGATCTGGGTGTGGTGGGCCATGGACCAGGCTTCCTTGTTCCTCCTCCTGGTACCGACCGCTGGCCCTGCGGGTCCCTTCTTCCCAGAGCTTGTACCCAACTGAGAATGAAAACCATTCCCTGGCCTCATACCAGTTGCATTGTCTCAGAGACCTTCCGGGGCCTTCCACCGTGCACTCAGCAGTGGTTGCCAGCAAGTTCCAGCCCCCGGTCCTGCTACCCCAGAGGGCAGAGCAAGCCCGTGTGCCGCTAATACTGCGAAGCTGACAAACGTATCGCGACGAGGGGAGGCCGGGTGGAAACATTCTGACGTTGGGCACAAGCAATTGCTCCAAGCGCAGTGCAGAGCTGCAGGACCCCAGACGTCATGTCTTCACCCGTTTAAGGGTCACCCTCCCCGTGCGGGTCGCCGGGGAGGCCTGCGCACCCACCTACCACTCCGGTGGTGGAAGACGTGGGGTCTTCCCCGCACTGCATTTCAGCCATCAGTCCATCTGCTTAGACATTAAAGCGGGCAATAATGGTTGCTGAGCAACCAGAACTTCTGCATATGTGCCCCCTGTGGTTTTGTACGCCAACCGCAATGTTATGGTAACAGGGTTTTTTTCAGACCAACATCCTTCTTTATATGTAAATTTATGCTAGAATTGTGTATTTAAAAATTAGTTTCTATGAGTGATGAGCCTCAGGTTTGGCTGGGCTTTTTTTTTCCCCCTAGGTTTATAAAATCAAGCTCGGAAGTTCTGAGATCACGGAGATGGTGTAAAACAAGGCAGAGGCGGTGACGTCTAAGCAAGCACTTCATTTCTGGGGACAAGCTCAAAACGACAGGCATACCTGTGACTCCGGCTCACGGGGCAAGAAACCCTCTCCACCGTGGGGTCTCTCCTCCACTCAGAAACACCTGAGCCGCAGGTGCCCCGGGCCCTGGGGCTGCCCTACCCTCCTTCAGTAGTTGACATTTCCCCAGGGCCTCCTTGGTGCTGAGCTGCAGGAAAGATACTCAGGCATAGACATTGCTTACATCCAACCTCGCCCTGCTCTCTGGGACACCTGATCTAGCAGGGAAGATGCCCAAGTAGCTGTTTTAATTCCTAGGCAATGGGAGAGGCTTCTGATGGTCTCCAGGAGTTTCTGAGCCCCATGTGCTGAGAAGGAGGAAGTGCACCCCACGCTCTGCAGGCGGGCTGAGCCACCCGAGACCACCACAGGCCAGCAGAGAACTAGCAGGAAGCCTGGGGAGGGCTCTGACTTCCTCCATAAAAGTCCAAATCTGCTCTACCAGTTAGTACAAGAGTTACTGGTGCTCTCGGAACCTCCGTTTCCTCGTCTGTAGAAAGATGACCATCATCACCGACACTTTCTCAGAGTTGCCATGACATCAGACAAGAGAAGGCCCGTGGAACCTAAGGGTCCCCTCCTCTTCCCACTTTCCTTCTTGTGAACTTCAGCCACTTGGGGGACGGAGGGCATGGAGCAAATGCGGCCTGCACTGCAAATACTCAGTATGTGTTGCCAGGTTTCGGGGGGAAGGAAGATCTTTCAGGTGAAAAATAAATAGCTAAAAGGAAGAGAGACAGCATGTTTGCAGGAAGAAAACACTTCTGAGCTGAACTGTACTATTTGGCTCCACTGTTTTCCTTTGCCGAAGCATTTGACTGGTCTGGCAAGGGAAGGGAGGGGGCTAGGGGCCCACAGCCAGCCGGGAGGACATAAATATTGATGAGCACATCGGTTTCACATTAGCTTTTCATGAAATGTTTCATGGGCCCGAACCAGTTTCCCAGATTAAGAAAATCCCATCCACGCCCACACACACCACTTCTTTTCTCTCCAAACTTTGGTTTGCATCCCAGAAACAGGGACATAATTGGCTTTGAAAATCAGTCTTTTCTTTTTATCTTTTCATCCCTCCCCTTTGACGGGGGTGCCCCCTCACTTCGCAAGCAATCTGGGTGCAGAGAAATGCACGGATCCCATCTGACTGAAATTCAAGGATACTGGTTTCTTATGTAAAACCTTATCATCTGCACCTAATTATCAAAGTCCAGGATTACCATTTGGAGGGAATTGTTCGGAAACATCTGCCCCTCAAAATCCAAGCATCCCTAGAATGTCCCTCCTCCTCCAAAATGTCTAAGGCTAGCCTTAAAGGAAACCCAAGAAAGCAGGGGGCTTCTCCCTACTGAGAGGCAAGGGAGATGGGACGGTTGGAACAATTAGCACGGTCTGCCTCTGGCATGTCCTCACCTACTATTCCCGGCGTCAGGGCTGACGGAGCCCAGCCTCGCCCTGGATGTTCAGCTGTTGAAACTCTTGGTGACAAACGTAAAATTCCAAAGAAAACCAAACCAAATTCTTCTGATTGAAAAGATGTGTTGGCAACTTGCTAGAGGTCTCACATTCCGGCTGATGCAAATCCTGGGCAGAGAGGCAGTACCAACCCAGCAGAGGCAGAGGGATCTGAACATCTTTGTGGGGATTCGGAGACGGGCTTGGTGGTTCAAAGGGGAAAACAAAACTGACACAGGTTCAGAAGGCAGGGCGATTCAAGCCCGCCTGGACCAGATCTCGTGCCAGCAGTGATTGTGGGCCTGGAACTGGCATCCTTTTAAGAGGAAAGAAAGCCAGGGCTCACCAAGAAGCTCCTGAAGCCATCCCCATCTCGGCTGGGGGCACTTTCTAAAGAAAGACCAAAGCTGCCAGCGAAGAGGTCTCCTGTGACTCTAGTAAACGGGCCAGCTCAGCCTGAACTGAGTAGGGCACAGGACTCTCCACCGCACACGGCAACAGGAAATCTTTGCCAAAACGAAAGCAGGAAAATGTGCCCGAAAGGCATGGCAGTTGGTGTGATGTGACACTGAACCTTGGTTCATTCTTCTGGACACAAACTGTGGAACTGATCTCTTTGGGAAAAACTGCCATCCAGTTCCATAAGTGGTAGGAAGGTCTGAATGAAACAGTCATGTTTGTCACTAGAGCCAACCTATCAGAGGAGAAAAAAGGCTCCTGGAAATCACCTGCAAACTCAGGCATCGGGAAACTTCAGCTTTAGGTGCCTAAACACCATTAGAATGTGGAAAACCCATGCCTGACGCCACATATGACCAACAAAACTGAAATTGGCCATGGTTGGTGTTGTAATTTCTTCTTTCCATTGACACGATGTGCCCGCAGCTGGGACACACCTAAGGAATTATTTTAAGAATAAGTGTCAACTATTTAAACCATTAAATATCTAATTTGGCTTTATAGATTTATTTAAGTAAATGTACCTTGTTTCCATCACCCCGCCCCCCAAAAAAGGAAAACTGAATGATGCAAAGTAGTTTTAGTTTTTTATTAAGGAGGCATTTTGAGTTGAAACTCTTATCTCTTAGGGATGTGAACGGAAATGAACACTTCCTCTGTTGTGTAATCCCACACATCACTGAGTGCTTGCCTGGCCTTGGGGCTTAGGCTGGGCTGCCCAAGGGCAGGGATTAGAACTCCCCCTGCCCCTCCCCAAAAAAAGTTGTGTGCAGAGTTGTGTCATCTTATCACACAAGGAAAACCTCCAACCAAAGGAATGCAATAAAGTACTTTTCAAACTGTGTAGGAGAGCTTTACAACTGTTTTCATCTATACAGATGGAAATCCTCCTGGATGTTTTGTCTGGTCCATCACTGATTTTCCTGTCCCTTCAAGAAGGTGTTATTTGGTCTCTGTGGGTAGAACAAGAGGGTTGGACAGAAGTCCTTTTCCTCCTGTCTGAAGGGCAGTGCTCACTGGTGGAGAGAACACCTCCTGATTTGCTCACAGGTTCTAGAGTATTAGACGTTTCAACTGGCAAAAGTTGACTTTCTTTCAGAATCCAATGCCTGCGACATCAATTTGCTTCAATGAACAATTATCTTAAATAACTTACGCTTGTACATAGCATTTCTGAGGGAGATTATCAAATACTCAAAATTTTTTTTCTTTGTCAATATTTTCATCCCTTGCTGGTCATAGGCTTAAAAGCTTGAAATAGAATTTTGTCTTCTACCAATTTTTTCCCATTTATGTTCAGAAAACATTGATTTTTTTTTTAAACTGGAGCCTTAATGGACCTTGAAATTAATATGGCTTTTATTTCTCTGCTATGACCCCATCATCATTGATGATGTCACTTTGTCTCCCAGAAAAATCATTGGCCAATGACCAGTGTTTAGCGTGAAGGCACCAGGGAGAAATCAACGGCATCCTATTTGCTCATTCAGTGGTCCTTCCTACCCGAAAGAAATGATTCTATTTCAGAGCAGCAGTTGGCGTAAAACAACAGGAAGTTTTTCCATACCAGGTTTGCATGACCTTCTCAAAAAGCAGCACAAGGTTACAGCTTGAAATTGAGGGTGTGGCCAGGATATCTGCATTTTTCAGAACTGCCGCAGGTATTTCTGATGCGTAGCCAGGGTTTGTCACCACGGTCCACAGGGCAATGTTACAGCACGTTCTACAAACGCTTAGCAAACTTCTCAAGGATGCATTAGAGGCTGAATGGGTGGCCCTCTCTGGATGGGGAGTAAGTGGAGCTCAAGTCCAGGGCAGACAGGAAAATAAGTCACTAAACACCAGGTGAGTCCTGAGTTGCAGGAGGAAAGAGATTGGCTAATTCTACCGCTGGGCTGCTGTGGCTTTGGATGGGAGAGGCTGGAGCCGGACTCTGGGCTGAGTGAAGCACCAGCTCCTCAGAGGAGAAGCAGCCCTCACCATCGTGGGCGGTCATGCTGTGCTCGCCCTGCCTGCTCCCTCCCCAGGGCCGGAAGCAGGGAAACAGCGTCTGCTCCTGCGAGGACAGAGCCAGCAGAGGGGGAACGATCCAGAGGCACATGACTCTGTCGCTTACCTTGCTTCTTCAGGACGCGGACCCTTGAGAAGAAGAGGGGCTTCTGCAGCTGCCGGACCCACAAAGCGAAGGAAGGGACTTCGGGAAAATGCTCTGGAGACACACCCACGCTCCCGGAACAAATCCAACCTCCTCACCATGCCTGAAAGCCCACCCTGCCCCTCCTGGGTGTGGCCCCCCATCTCAGGCCCAGATTTGCTGACCCTTGCATTTCCTCAGACGCGCGGTGTCTTCTCTCTCCTTCAGACATCTGGAGGCCCCGCCAGGTTGCTCTCCCTACCCCTCCCCTCCCCCCAGCTATTCATCCCCCCACCCTCCCCCCAGCTATTCATCCCCCCAATGCCCAAATTTCCAGGCTAACATTATGCAGCCTCAGGTCCCAGTTTCAAAGTCAGCTTCCTGGGAAACCCTCCCCTCACCCCACCCACCTGGGTTTTGGACACTCGGAGTGCTGGTCCAGCCCATATTCCCCCAGGAGTCCTGGCCGAGCGCCCCCAGACGTAGGGATGGCCTGTGCCTGAATGAACAGAGACGTGGATATTTTCAGAAGAAGGCAGGGCCGGAGAGAGGGCAGCTGACGGGGAGGGGGGTACCCACGCCCCCAGTTGTCCACTCACACCCAGTGGGCCTCAGGCCATCACCCTGGCTTGCAGATCAGACCTCCTAACTGGAGGGGCCTGAGTCCAAGGAGCCCAGCCTCTGGCTTCTGATTCAGAGAAGATGGAGCCAAAGCCGGGGGCGGGGGCAGGAGGACTGAGGCCACGTGTGTGTCAGTAACAGAAGCACTCACGTCCCACGTGCCTGAGTCTCTGGATGCCCCATCTGGCCTGATTCGTGTGCCCCCAAATTTTCCTTCCTGGGCAGATTTGGAAGAGAGCTGGCAGACACTCATAACAAAAGACAGAAACAGTCCCACATTCATGACATCAGCCTTCACAAGATCCTGCACAGAGCCCAGACCTGTCCTGCAGAGCTGACGACCCCCAGTTGCTGGACCTCAGAGGCTGGGACCCACCCAGAAAAGGAGGGCTGGGAAACTCAGGCAGGTCTGAGTCAGGCTGCCCCGTGACAGCAAGTGCTGGCCCACTGGGCACGGTTAGCGCTGGGCCGCTTCTCTCCTAGAGGAACTCAGCTGAAGGTCGGGGCCGACAATAGAACAGCAAGAGAAAGAGGAACTCAGAGCCAGGCAGGAGGTGGCTTCTGCTGGCTAAATGGCCTCCTCTGGTGCATCAGACGTGCTGGATGCGGGATGCAGGATTTGCACACATGCGGGATTTGTGCCAGGCTGACATCGTTTATTAGTCACGCAGATGTGGAGTTACGGGGTCCGCTTTTCAAGGACAGTCCAAATCTAGGGGAATACTCCCCAAAATGGAACAGTTTTAGGGACGATTAAATCCGGAATGTAAGCCACCACCCAGGTTGCTTCCATCCTCTGCAGGCTTCTGTTACGTGTGTCCGTCAACTCGAGGCCCAGTCCCCCAGGGGAGGGCCAGCCCCACACACGCCTACACCAGCAGCGTCCCATCCTTTCAGCCACGTCACCCCCCCTGCACCCATCCAGCCAGGACACGGTGGGGAAGCAGCACACAGCGGGGCGGTGTGGGCCCTGTCCTTACTGGGTGGCAAAGGTCAGCTTTGTTTGCCAAATTGCTTTGTTCGAGAATTGCTACGAATAAGGCAGCATACCTTCATGGGTAACAGATAAGCGGGACCCAGAAATGGTCACTATTATTACCCCCATGTCCGGTGGTGTTCTGACTCATGCACGGTTTCAGGACTTGGATCTTGGTCATGTGATCAGAGGCAGAGCTTGGCAGCCTGGTGGCCTATTTGATTCCAGAAGCTGTGCCTGATGCCCTCCCGTGTCACACAGTTACCGTGCAGTAGAGCTGGAGGGGGTCATCTCTTCCGTTGGGGGCGAAGACAGCCTGCCCCAGAGAGCACGTGACCTTTCTGGAAGGATCTGACAAGACTCCACCGGAAGCACAGAGGGGCATGTCTGTGTCAGCTTCAGGGGCCCCTCCCACAGGCCCCGCGTGGGCTGCTGCCATCACCGGAGGCCCCTGCCCTCTGGTCCCCCCAACCCTGCACCCACCCGCCTCTCACACCCGGCACCACTGACTGCTCCCCGTCCCTGGGAACCATATCTCCTTGAGCCTGGGTTTCCCTAACTACATGGGCAAAATACTTAGATGGACCAAGGCCCCGCCAGCTCCCAGTTCCCAGCCCACCTTCTGTCAGGCTGTCAGGCCTGAGCCCGAGGTGGCCCGTCCGTGACAGCGTCCCTCTAGCCTGCCCTGGCGCATCTGCCTGGCCTGGGTACCAGGAACTCTGCACGGACGGGCCTTCCAGGCTGCGGCCATGCCACAGGGGAAGACTTGCAGCCCTGAGGTTGTCTGGGTCTGGAAGGGGCACCTCATCTTCCTGCAGAGTCTTGGGCCAGAGATCAAACCCTGCACTCAGGCTCAGGTAGAGACAGGTGTGTGTGTGTATGTGTGTGTGTGTGTGTGTGTGTGTGTGTGTGTGTGTGTGTATGAGACCACTGCACAAGGCCCCAGGGCACAGCCGGGCTTTGGCTTTGGAAGATACACAGGCAAGCAGCAAGGGGATGCCTGGGACCCATCCCCTCAACAAAGATTGGAGTGAGACCCCATGGGTGTCCTCTCACTCCTAAGGATGGGGTGCGGGAGGCCTTTTCAACTGCTGGTTTCTGCACTGGGGTATCTTTCGAGAAAGGTCCCCCCGAGGAAATCCAGCTGGAATTGTGTCGATTCGGTAGACATGCTCGGGGAAGCAGGGAGCCGCGTGTAACCCAAGCTGCGGGGAGTGCGAGGTGGTGGCTGAGGATGGTCCTCCATCAGTTTGCTCAGCGACTCCCCAGCTCCATCAGCGACTCCCCAGCTCCTCTTGCACACGCCGAGGGCAGCTTCCAGGGCATTCGGAGCGTGGAACATGTTTCCAAAGGGGTGCGTCCCTCAGGCACAGCAAATGCACCTCGCCTCCCGGCCGGTGCCATTCGTGAGTGGGGCTTCCCACAGACGCAGGGAACGCTGGACCCCACTGCATTTTGCTGGCGTAGGTGCACCCGAGTTAGGTCGGCTGGGGCGCCCCAGAGACCTGAGTGCAGAGAAGAGCACCCGTGCCAGGCAGGGTGGACCCCCAGCGGAGCCAGCTGCGGGGGAGGAAAGGCTTTCTGCTTTCATGTGACGGGTAATCAGGATGGTGCCTGCATAACAGGCCGAGGGGCTGATGGGTCACAGATGCTCCACCGAGGCTGGGCCTTTGGAAGGAACGTGGGCGTGAGCTGGATTCCACGGCCTCATGGAAGCCCCCACTTTGAACTTGGGTTCCAGCATCTCGTGCAGGGGCTTGAGAGGCAGGCTGGTTCAGCGATTCCAATCACTCACCTGAAGAGGTTGCTGGACTTCTCGGCCACAGTTTGTTAAATTTGCAAATGCCCTCTGGGAACCGTCTGGATGAAAGGTCTATAAACGTAACGTCCGGATTACAAGGGGAGTAATGGCTGAGATTCCATTCGCTTTGTACCTGCTGACCTCAGCCTCCACGGGGGGTGGGGTCAGCTGGGCAGGCACCGTCACATGCACAGCCTGCAGCCCCCAAAGGCGGGGACCCAGGGGGACCTGCAGGGACTCCACCAACACTGGGGTCCCCCATCACCACATGCAGACGGGAGCCACTGAAAGAGGGAGAGGAGTGACCGGGGAGAGCTGAACAAGCCTCGCCAGAAATTCTGGAGCCTCAAGAAAGAGTCCTAGAAGGGCCCATGCACCCTCCAGAAATTCAGGAATTAATCATAAGCAAGCTTCTCTCCATGGGCACGGGAGTCCTTCCTTCCCACTTTGACGTTTTCTAAGCTGGTGTTCTCACCCAGAGTTGAGGAAGCATCGCAGCCCACTCTGCTATAGGAACGAATATCGCTTTAGAGAGCCCTTGTTGGAGGCTCCAAATTTCCCGTGAGTCACCAGATCTTCCGCTGGTCCAGACGGGCCAGCCCAGGACGGGACGTAGGGCATCCTGATCATGACTCTCACCTCCTTCCTGGGCCCACACTGATGGCCTTGCAGGGAAGCCCGTGATGCAAATAATCCGAGGAGGGAGAATGTGACACCTTCACGCAAGCAATTTACCCTTGCAAAGCCGGGAAAAGCCCAAGTTGTGTGAGTGAATGCTGTTCCAACTAAGCAGAAAATTTGGCAAGTTGCTGAACGTCCTTGACTACACAGCACTTATATAAAATATGCATATCGGCGGAGATGTTTTCCCTAACAACGCTCTGGGAAATTACATTAAATTTCAAAATTATCCCCTGCTTCCCTACATCGCCCACAGAGACTGGCACCAACAACACCATTAAGTAGAAGCAAAGCAGCTGCCTTGTTACCACTGCCTTCACGAGAGCGAGGATCAAATATTTTCTCACAGTTTTACGTGGATAGTTTCATGAAAATTGATCAGGTCTAAAAAGTCTCCATCCAAATGAAGCTAAGGTTAAAGATAATTTATACAGGATATTCCTAATTTTACCCCGAGCCCTTTTATTACTAGGTAGGCCTTTATGACTTTAAAGAAAATGTCAGTGGCGGCCAATGACATTGTACTGAATAATCTAGTGATGAGGGAAAAGACATTTCAACCTATTCCACAGCAGCGGCGTTGCTGGGTTCTGCTGAACGCACACCTTTCCTCGACGCAGCTGTCCAAAACTCTTTGCTGCAGTTTTCAAACCTTTTCATGACTGGTACGTTAAGCGTAGCATTTGCAGGTACCTATTTATCCTCTCACCAAACCCTTTTATTTCCCTCGGATTCTTCCTGTAGATTTAAGTATTTTTTCGAGGACTCATTTTTCTGTTTATCATCAGGAAACCGATACTCAAAGCTGTTGGTGAATCCGATTTCAAGCGCCGTCCGAGTCCCACAGGAGGCAGACAGACGGACACGTCCTCCGGGGCAGGCTGAGGGTCAGAGCGGTCACTCCACACCGCTCCGCTGGCCTCTTGGGGACGCAGCTTAGCATCCGTCCGTGTCTAAACTTCCATCCTTCCAGAGGCAACTGGGCTGGTTCTGCCCTGCCGGACCGCTCTCTCCTCCAAGAACTGTGGCTCCTTGTCTGATTGATAAGAGAATCTTGCCCTTGGCTGAACTTTTCACAGAAGAGTTAGTAGAAGGACCGCTTCCCAGCCAAGTGAAAGGCCAGCCGTGACCACAGCTGAGAGCCTCTGGCCTGTCTCAGTCCCATTGCTCAGCGCTGGTGTCAGGCCCGGCCGTCCCACGGATGCTGTGAACGTGACAGTGAACCTGGGCTCTGTGGCTGGCGTCCCAGAGCCCCTCGTGCACCCAGGTTAGCGCTGGTAGGTTAAGCGGGAAACACTAAGTCCCAGGTGGCTTCTTCCAGGGGGCCGGTCCTCCCTTTGGTCACCTGTGCTACGTACACGTGGCCACGTCAGAAAGTGACCACCCCGAGTAGGCTCACGTGGCCTCGCACTTTGACTTTTCTGTCAAATCACCTAAACGTCACCGCAGAGACGAAAGCGCCCACGGCTCACACGCGTTTGCTGCTGACGCTGCGCCGGGCTTGTTTAGTCTTGATCGCCCGTCAGGGAGCTGATGCTGTTACCCCATTTCACAGATGCGGAAGGCGAGGCTCCGAGGGCCGGGCGTCGGCCACCTCCTCCTCTGTAAAGTGAGGCTAACGACAGCCCCCTGGGGGCCCCTGGGAGGAGCAGGGGGACACGTGTACGAGGTGGGTTCCGAGCTGTGGTCACCACGCGTGTGGTGAGTCAGGGGCACGGCGGCCGCTTCTCCCAGCAGCGGGCCTGGCTCTGCCGCCTACAGGCATCACCACGTGGGAGGTGGGGGGAGAGCCCCGTGCGATTACAGGCAGGAGACGGCCGTTTCCTCAGCGCTGTTCTTGTCACGCCTGCCCGGGGCACGGGCCAGAGCCTTTTGTCTCTTTGCCCAGAGTTACAGCCACTTCTGTCTCAGCACCCCTTCCATGATGCCCCCAACATTCCATGTTTACAGCCCAGGTCAGCCTGCAGGGACGCGGAGCTCAGGACACCGGAAAAGCTGGAGCGAGTGCACACATACCCACCCCTCCACGCACATACGCAGTATACATACCATATACCACTGCACACATTACAAACACACCTCCACACACCATGTCACTACGCACACACACGCACGCCGTACACAGTACACAGATCACAAGCACACATACACACGCACACGTTCACCCTGGGCACGGCTAGTCCAGAGCATCTACCAGAAAAGTCTAAAGCTTAATTTCAGCACGCCGGTCTGTTTTTAATGTTTTCATTTTTTTAACTTTTTGTTTTATATTGGAGTATAATTGATTAACAATGTTGTGTTAATTTCAGTCTTACAGCAAAGTGATTCATTTATATGTGTACATGTTTCAATTCTTTTTCAAATCCTTTTCCCATTTAGGTTGTTACAGAATATGAAGCAGAGTTCCCTGAAAGGTTTGTCTGGTCAGAGCAGGGGATTCCAAAGTTCCGAGTGGAGCCTGTGCCTTTGGTCTCCTCATCGGCCAGTTTTCCCCTGGGGTCCACCCCGCTGGGGACACCTGTGCTGGATGTGGGTGGAGCCCCCTCTCCAAAGCAGACCAGCTTCTCTGAGGAAGAGGGAGGGGGTGGTGTCCCTGGCACCTCCAGGAGTGCCCTGTGGGCACCCAGATGTTCAGTTGGAAGTTAGTTTCTAGTAAATGTCAACATTATGTCCCCGGCTGAGCAGGAGCCCCTGGCCGCCCTGAGCACTGTGGCTCCTGTGTGGGAAATCACAGGTTTTCTTAGGAAAACCACACGCTGGATGTTAATTGCCTTTTCCTTGAGAAAGCAGAAGATCAGTTAGAGACAGAATGTGATTCCACCAGAGCTACTTTCCAGGGTTTATTCTGTAGGTTTTCCCCCTCCAGTCCCCAGCTGTCTCGGACAGAAATGGGTTTTGTGTCACGTGCCGTGACGCCCCCATTAGATTATCGATCACCTCCATGCAGCCGAATCCTCAGCGTGTCCGCAGATGCCGTGTTAGCGAAGACTCGGAACTTAGAGCCAAATAGAAAGGGAAGGAAATTAACTGATACTTCAAAACCTGGCAGGAAATTTGAACTGAAATTCCTTTCTGGAGAGGGGCCCTTGGAGCAAGTTCTGAGAATCACCCAGCCCAGGCCGGATTCTCCTGGTGTCCTGCCTCTCACTCCGGCTCCACCTGGTCTGCCCTCAGCCCCTCCTTCCACACATGCCCCTAGGAGCGGGCCCCCTGGGCCCTGGGCTGCATTCCCATCCTCTGTCCAACTGAGAAGTGATGGGAGAGGGTTGGTTCTTCTCCATCAAGACTTCCCTATCAAGACTATCTTCTCTATCATAGACTTCCATCTATGCCTCCCCCGCTGACAAGAAGGGTCCTCAAACCAAAGATGCCAACCGTGGAAGCATTCCCTCTACAAAGAAGTGGAGACATGCTCAGCCCATGTGGATACAGTGGCTTCTCAGAGTCTCGAGTGCGTGGGCCAGTTTGTGAGGGGGCAGAGGAGCCTGGCTGGGCTCTCCATCTCCAAAACGAGGGCCCTTCAGCAAGGCTGGTGCCCTCGGCCTGCGGTGCCTCCCTGCCCTAGGCCTGTGGGGTCCACAGTGGCACAGAGAGCTTGTCTTCTTCACCAGATCTGCTGATCTGTGAGCATGTGAGCTGCAGGCAGGGAACGTACATTTACTGAACAGCATGTGAGCGCCAGCAACTTGACAAACAGCATCTCATTTAGACCAAGAGTAGTTTTGTAAGGACAGGTTGCTTCCTCTTTAACTCAAGAGAAAACAGATTTGGGAACAGAATTTAGTAACAAAAATCAAAGTGGTGTGGCTGCCAGGTGACAGAGGCGGGAGGGAAGCCCTGGTCCGTGGATGCTGAGGACCCCGTGCTTCCTGGCGGGATGTCACGGATAAAGGCTGGCAGACATGTAAGGACATGGTGGTAGACCCTCCAGCCTTCACTCCGGTCCCCAGCAGAACCCTGCACCCAGGAGGTTAATAAACAAACCCTTCTCCAGGGTCTAGGTCAAGATGCTGGACCAGCGGGTGCCAGACAGATATTGATGACCAGCTGAGGATGATGGGGTGAGTTTGTCTGGCAGCACGTGGAGGGTGCCAGCCTCCTGAAGGCCAGCCTCACTGGAGGCCTCACGGTGAGGCCTGGTCTTAAATGAAGTTAGCCCTCCCTTCTGTACTGGGGAACTCTGGAATAATTTTATTTGGTTCTGCAGAGAAGCAGAGGGGGTATGTGAATGACTTGTCATGTCAGTGAAGAATGCTTTAATCAGCATCTGTTCATTTTATCCAAAGGATTGGAAAGATGTTTGGGCATTCCTCGTCCCATTGTCCAGAAGGAAGCTCTACATCCCAAAATGTTAAGCTCTGAGACGGTTCGCAACTTTCTTATGGCAACCAAGTGAGTCAGAAACGGGGCTTCAGGTGGGACGCCAGGCAGACCCCAGCACATCCAACGTCAGGAGCCCTGAGCCAGGGTGTTCAGTGGCTGCTGAAAGGGCCACGTGCACAGAACTCTGCAGGAGTCTCAGGGGAAGACCAACTCACAAGATCAAGGACATCCTCAAACCGCCTTCACAGAATTGTGTGGAATCCCAATGCTAGGGGTCCCTTACACCTGTCTTGTCCAGCCCCTGGATACACAGAAGGGGGCCACACAGCCCCCGCAGAGAGGAGTGATCAGCCCTAGACCCTGCAGAGTCTGGCAGCCTGCACATACCACCAGCCTGGGTGTGTCACAGCCGGGGACTGAGGCACCCCATGCAGTGCTAAGATCGTTACCTATGTACCCAAACGTTTGCAACACGCTGAGATAGGATCACTCTCTCCTTTGGAGGAAATTGAGGCTCCAAGAATCCAAGTTGCTTGTTCAAGGTCGCGATGGTGGCAAATGGTGACAGCCATCTGGAGCAAAGGGCGGTGTCTTCAGCCCCCTTGTGCAGTGCCACCAGCGGCCACCCTGACCACAGCCCACCTGACGGAGCTGACGGAGCCCGTCTCCGTTCCTTCCATCCTCAGAGCTTTTCTGGACAGCTGCACAGGTCATGGTCCTCCAGCTGGATTTTAAGCAGATTATGTTCTTCTGCGTATTTTAACACATTAAACCTATACAGAAGCAGGAGAATTTTCAAGTATTTATGCAAACATATGACAGAAAAGGAGGGATGTCGATGGACATCTAGAAATGAAATAAACTGGGGGGATGTGCCTGGTGGAACAGAGCCCAGCTCCTTCCAGGGAGGAATTTGTTTGATTCTGGATTCTGTTCTACACAACATCGTGAAACCTTCTGGGATCACATGTATGAGAATCAGTCCACAACACGGATTAGCATCGAGCCCAAGCTCAGATGGCCTGGGCCGACCCTCCCACCTCCACTGTCCCAGGACCCACCCCCGTGACTTCCTCGCAGGCCTGGGCTGGTGCGCCCCACACTCTGGAGGGCCAGACAGTCCTGAACTAAGACCTTATCACTGAGAAGGGCCCCCTGCTAACTCTTCCCATCGATAGTGTTCCATCCATGGCAATCTTTCAGCAAAATAGAGAAAACCACGTGTTAGCACGCCTAGGACATCACTCTGGCAAAGTTGTGAGCAAGTGCTCTGAGCGCACTTCGGGTTAGCTGGCCCCAGGCATTAGTTCCCTTAGCAATTGTACCCCTTGGCACTAGAGGAACTGCCAAGTGTGGGTTCCTCGGCAGAAAGAGTGGAAGACAGTTGCACAGTTGCAGAGGGTACTTTCCTGCAGCCCCTTCTTGCACCTTTTATGTGAGAGCCTGCAGTTCTCCAAGAGGAGAGCATAATACACCCTGTTCCCAAGTTTGCCCGACAACGATCCTTCTTCTCCACGGGGACCCCATGAATAAGCTCACAGAAGAAATTCAACCTACTGTGACGTAAAGCTGCCCCAGACTAGTCTCAAATGGGAAAAGGGAAGGACTTATCTAACAGTAACTGATCACCAAACTTGAAACGCCTATTGTGCATTAGTGAGCTATAGTTCATAATTAAATTAATAAAATGTTTATTTCTTTTACAAGTATAAAAATTAATAACCACCAAATGCACTGTCATCCCCCATTAGGTCTGAGGTGAGGACGATTTCATATTATTGAAACAATCAGTGAAGCCTGAGTAAATGCTGGGTGTTCGATCTCTTATATCAATGGTAGATTTCTCCAGTAAGATATAGGACTGTGCTTAAGTGTCCTTGTTCTTCGGAGATGTGTGTTCGAGTATTTCGGGTGAAGTGACGTGATACCTACCACCTTAAGGGATTCGGAAAGAACACACGTGCACACACACAGAGATGTGTGACCCTACGTGAAGGACGGACAAGATTCTTTGTTCCGTTCTCTAAAGTTTTCTGTGGGCTTGCAGTTTTTCAAAGTGAAAATTGGCGGAAAGTTTCATGATTCGGGATCAGACTTCAGAACTACTGATCGGTTCAGAGTGGAGGCCACCCCACACAGAGCATCCGTGGGGAAGGATCTTGGTTTTTTCCTTTTAAAGGAAACTTCAAAAAGTGCTACTAGCAGATGGCCATGTGTCCCTGTGCAAACAATGGTCAAAATGTGCTGAGGTGCCCACTTCCCATCCCGGCTGAGCTTCGTCACGGCGGAGACCATTCTCGGGGAGCTGGGCAGGAGCCCTGGGGTTCTCGGTGACCATCCGATGGCAGTTCTGACATGAGAGTGTGCAGGGGCATTGCTGGGGCATATGGAGTTCAACTCTTGGGGTCACGCCACTAACATCCAACCAAAGACAGAACTTTTCAACGTATCCCTAAGACCATTCCAACTCTAAGTTTTGTTTTAAAAGTATTCTCGCAACATGCCCAGTGTGGGGTTAAATAAAAAGAAAAACCAACAAACTACATTGGAGCAGACAGAAGAAACAAATTGGAAGTCTAGGTCATAGGACACGTGGGGCTTTGACCTTGGGGAGATCCTGTGTCTAGAAAGCCAGGCTAAAGTGACCAAGGCAGTTTGGTAAGTGCCTCCACCTTAGTCCCAAAGCCTCCCATACTCCCCACCCCTGCTTGAATTCCCAGGTGGGCCTGTACAAACAGTGATGGAGGCATTGTCCCTGGAAAACGGAGCTGCCGGGATCCTGGCTTAGGGCTGACCACCCTGGATTCCCACGTGCCACCCAGCAGGAGGACAGTCCAGCCCACCTCCCCTGCCAACAGGTCTGCATCACAGTCTACAGCCTAGGGAGCTTGAACTGTGTCTACTTTACGTCTCACTCTGGACCTGGCAGCCTGCTCGCACAGGAGGCCTGTGATACCTGCTTCTGGGATGCAGGTGACCCACGTGAGTGTCCTCCCCTCTCTGCCTTCACGCAATCTGGGTCTGTCTCCTCTTCCTTTGTTTCCTGCCCTCCCCATCCCTTTCCTCCCCACCTTAACTTTCCTTCCCTGTATCTTGGATCAGACATAGGCTCGTGCTTCTTCGCATGCCTCCTGCCGTAAACCAAGCCTTTAACAAGAGTGATGCAGGAGGTGCAGCCCGTGGGGGTCCATCGGTGGAGGAGCAGGGCCTCCTGTTCAGAGGCAGGAAAGGATGGAGGTGAGGAGTCCCTTTAAAGCCTTCAGTCCAGTTCCAGGAAGCTCTACTTCTTGTTCACTTAGATCAACTCGGATCAGTAACGTGGGAGGGGCCTAGATGTCAGTGCGCATTTCCCAGCTGCCTTTAGTTTTAATGTTTTTGTGTGCAGGATACTTAAAGGTTTTCCTGTCTGAGAAGCTGAGGAGGAAAGGAACTCTTCTCATCTTCAAGCTGTTTTACATTTTGGTAGAATAAATGCAAATGAAACCACTATGATGCATGGGGTTTGATTATTGAAATACAAAGGGATCTTGTTATTTCTTGAATAGCGGAACCCTCACGAAATCCATGGAAGGAACTTTTGTTGGGGCATTGGCATGTTCAAATTCTCCTAACGTTTAAAATTTCTTCTGTAAGAGGGAATCACTAAACTCTCTTGGTTTTGCAGGGCCTTTTCCCCGATAATTTCATCAAACGTTTTCTTTTAGAAGGCAGAGGTCCTATTTACTCTGCTCCTTTAGGCTCATCAGAGATACTGATCGACTAATAAGAGAAGCAGCTTCGGGTAAAACATCTCTATTAAGTTCTCTTGGCTTTTTTAAGGTCAGAAGAAGAAGAAGAAGAAACTTTTTCTTCCTCTAAATGCAAATCTTCCCTGCAACACTGTGCCTAATCTACTACAACTAATTAATCTGCTGGAGCTGATGAAATGTTACCTCCGCATTTTTCGTTCCTTGTATACAATTATTGTAACAGTGGTGAATAAATCAATATTCCCAATCCAACTGTAAAAAACAATCAAGAAAAGCAGTGCTTCTCAGGGAAAAAAAACCGCGAAATAATAGTTATTAACTCTGTTTCAGTCCACAACAGAACCAAATACCGTTCAGGCATTTTCTGCAAGTGTAATAAGCAAACTCAGATACATGATGAAGGTGGCACATGCCAATAATTTCACCATTTTACATTGCAGAGTAATTGAAGGATTTAATGAGAAACAAACCAATAAAAATAAATAGACCATGTTAGAGGAGGAGAAACTGATCTGAAATGGAAGTTGCTCCATTTTGAGTTTAGGGGTTTTTTGCATTGTTTGACCAAGCGAAATAAACAAAATCAGGACAACTAGCTCCCACCCACTTTTTCAAAGAAAAAAGAATAATATTTTGTTTCTCCGGATGGAAATCCTGGCCATTAGTTGTTGAACGGGAATGCACATCCAAGCTTGGGGATTCAAAGACAAACATTGCATAGTCCCTGCCCAAAGAGCTGATGGTCAAGGTCAAGGGTAGGAAATATATCCTAAGTGTGCTTGGGGCCATTGAGTTCTGTCCCCTACCCCACGGGGCAGAAGGGATGGAAATGTTACTGGGAGGAATGACACCTGGCTGGGTGGGGAAGGACATGCCCAACAAACAGGGAGGCCCATGCCGACTCCCACGGGAAGGGGGTGCAGGATAGGGTGGTGGGTGACACTGTGGGCAAGGGACCTGCGTCTGCAACGGCACAGAGATGTGAGCGGGCTGTCTCCAGGAACGGACGATGAAGTTTGGGAAGGCGAATGGAGGCGGGGGAGAAAGTCAGCCAGGCCAGGTCAGGAAGGACTCCTACCTGGATGACCTCAGAGGGCTTTGGAGGTTCTGGAAGGGAAAAAATGCCTGGAAGGTAAATCCCCACGAGTGCAGGCCGGGGTGGTAGGCCGAGCTCTGTGCCCACAGTGCTGGCCCGTTCCTGCCTCTGCATGTGTGTGTGGGCCCCTCTGGACCCACCCACTGAGGGTCACTTTGTGCGGGCACCTTGCCCACTCTGCCATGGGGGTCTTGGTGGGCTCACTCTTTAACCTTTCCAGGGGCAAGATTAGCTTGTCCACCTGAATCTTTATGTTTAGAAAAAATGCAAACCTTGGCTCCTTTCTTTTTTTAAAACTGAAATCAGGAGAACCATGGTTTCTTTAAGAGATGCTATTTTCAGCTCCTCTGTTTTGATGCCCTCCCCCATATGCACAATTGAAAACACTCAACTGTAATAAGTTATCGCCTTGTGGGAGCTCTGGGACCTGGGAGACGGAGGGTTCAAAGCCAGAGCCGGGAGGTCCTTCCCCAGGCGTGCGCCGGCCCGAGCAGCGGGCAGGCTGCTGGCCCTCTGATATCATCTTTGGAGAGCTCTCTTGAAGAGTACTGATGGGCTGAACCACTTTATTTCCCAACGAGTTCAAGTGAGCCCGTGTTAGGTCTGGATGCCACGGACAAGGGAGCGTGCGGTTTTATTCACAGGACCTAGATGGGCTGAGAGGGTGAGGGTTCCCCAGGCTGAGAGGAGAGGCCCAACAGCGGGGCTAATGGGCTGACAGCCCGGGAGGGCATCCCCCATGCTTGTGTGGTCACGGCCTCCTCTCCTCAGCGTTTGCAAAGAGGGATGCAAGGAGGGAGCCCACTTGTGCTGACCCTGCCCGGATCTATCGAGAAGGTTCCAGAAGGATCCGCTCTTTCTCTCTCCACTGCGTCTGCATCTCACGGGAGCCATACTACTGCCTTGGAGCCCCAGTCCTGGGACACAGCAGGGCACTGAGAGGGCTGGTCACAAAGGGAAACGGGAGGATAAGGCATTTCCCACAAGTTCTAGGACTCTCTTTCAAAAATGAAGGAGGAGGAATGGAGGGGATAGGAAAGTTCGTCTGGCTCTACATACCTCTAGGGGCAATGCCTGGGGGGGCACCGACACTGGGCCAGGGCTTGCTCTCACCTTGGGGCCTGCCCCAAGATGTGCCATCAGATGTTGCCACTACTTCCTGTGGGCCTCAGTTTCCCCATCTGTAAAATGAAAGGGTTGACAAGAAGGACCCAAGACTCAGGTCTCACGGCGGAAAGGGCCGTGTGATGCTGAGAGTCTCCTGAAGCCTGGGAATGACCCCGAAGTCCAGGCGCCACTTCCCACTGCTGCCCCCTCCCGGAGAACACTGATCCCCCAAACTGGCCGAGGGAGCCTCCCTGCAGCGCCCCTGGGTTTCACAAGGGGGCGCTGTGCTGTACCTGGCTCAGTTCTCAGGTGGCCCCAGGACAGTGGTCCTTCCCCAGAGGGCAGCACATCAAAGGTGGACCCTTAGCAGGCAGACTGAGGGGAAACAGCCTCATCCGCAGACACACTGCCTTGGACCCAAGTCAATCTCAGGTCAGGGACCAGCCTTTTCCCATTCAGGTCAAGGGTGCCAACCACCCCCGCACGCAGCTCCTGTATGCTGAAGGCGCCCTTGATGCTTTCATGATGAGGTATCAGGACATTCCTGCTACCACCCTGAGCTGTTCCTCTGCAGAAAAGGCAGCCGGCTCAGGGACATGAAACATTTTACCAGCTTTATGTAGCTACTTAGTGGGAAACCTACTTCAAGTCCAAGGACATATGCTACAAAGCCCATGACCGACCCACTGCCCACTGTCCTCAATCTTCAAAAGTGCAGGAAAGCCAGTTAGGTACCACCCTTGGTCTCTAAAAGATCACTTGTAGCTCAGGAAAAATGCAGATACCAGATCACATCAGGGTGTGAAGGAAGTGCCCAGGGCGTTGGAGCAGCAGGACTGACTAATCCAGGATGGGAGCAATCCCGAGGGGCTTCATGAGGGAGGTGTTGGCTGGGGCACTCAAACCCTCCACTGCCCAGAGAGAAGTTCAAGCCCAAGCAGAGGAAGTGGGTCTCTTCACTCAGACTCAGCAACCAGGACAGCTCCTGGGGGAGGGCTGGACATCTGGCTTGAATCTCCACAGCACACCCTGCCAGGGTCAATGGATCAGGGCAAGACAGACGTTTTCTGCCAGTGGCCTCAGCTGTAAGTGACTGAGGGGCCGGGGAGGGAGACCCGCCCAGGGAAACAAGCCCGCAGGGGTGGTGGCCGGCCCCTTGTCTCAGGTTCCACGCTGGAATCTGACAGCAGCTCGGGGCCTCCCGTGGGGTCACCAACGGCCGAGGGGAAAGTGGCCACACCGCAGCTGCCCAGAAATTAGAGCTCGTGTTACAGAAGCCAAAGTCAGGGAGGGCAAAGGGAACCCCATCCCTGGGGAGCTAGGTGGGCCAGACCTGGGACTGTGAGCATACCTTCCGAACAGCTTGCTGTTTTCTCCAGGAACCCTCCCAGCAAATAACACTTCCATAAACGAGGCCTATCTGACAGAGTGCTTCCTGCTTCCTGAAGACTGGGGAGCAGTGAAGGAGGCAATGCTCAGAATGTGAGTGTGGGTCAAGGGTGGGCCGTGTGGGCAGCGGAAAGTCAAGGAGGAGGGGGAGGATCCCTCTAGCAGGCACGCCCCCTCCCCGCCGAGGGCTGCAGGAGCTGGCTGGAGACCCCCTGCCGAGACTTGGGCTGGACCCTGGACCCTGCGCATCAGCTGTGTGGTCCGAGCAGGCTCTGGGTGGCGAAGATGGAGTCCCTCGTATCCGTATGTGGGTCCGTTATGTGATGCTTCTCCTCTGGGCCTCCTACTCTCCCGGTACCCAGCACACCGTCCATTCCCAGCTCATTTCCTGTCTGTTGTGATTCCGTGCTGCCAGATATGGGCCCATGGACTTCACTACGGAAAAATGTAATAGAAGAAGAGAAGCCAGCTCCTTTTCCAGGCTGGTTAGTGCCCAAGGGCCAGCTCTGAGCAGGACTGACCCATACGAGGCACATCCAGCACTGACCTTTGACCTCATGCTGTCAAATGAGTCCGTTGAGACGATAACTTTGATGAACTTGAGCAGATGTGTGTCAGACTGCCTCTGGAGAAAAGGAAGCCATCGCATCACATCAGTGTGTACTAACCTTGGCACTATTAAATAGGAGAGCCATCGGGGGTAAATTCTATAGGTATGAAAATTGTTATTATTACAGTCCAAAAGTTCTCCTCTTCTCCATGGCGCCAGAATTGAATTTTCCATGTAATTATATGCTCACCATTGCTCTTGTCACCAGGCCTCACCATCAGCCGAGTCATATGTCATATTTTCCAGTGTGACTCATTTAGAAAAGAAGCACCAGTCCAACACCCGGCGTGATTGGTCTGTTAATGAAGTGGGTTATAGCTCTCTCACGTGCTGGGCCTCAATAATAGAATTTAAGTGAAAGTAATTTCCAAGTGCAATCATAGTTTACATATTAGTTATTGTATAAAGGAAAAAAATGAGGGGCTACAGTAGGCTCCATGCAATTAACATTGAGGCCCTCGCCTGGGCCTCGTGGGAAGGGGATCAGCTTGGCCGATTTTTTTCCACAGATTCTGATTGGAACAAGGAAGGTTTTACTGGATGCCTCGGCTGCAAGTGCTAAAGCTTTCTGAAAACTCGAGACATCAACCAGACCTCAGGACAGGATATAAACACAGGATGAGCATTTATTTTTTAACTGTGTCTCAGAAGCATGGTCCCCGGCGTTGAACATTGCACATGGCAAGTCGGGTAGACAAGGATCGAAGCAGGACTAACGATGCAGTGTGTCTGAGTCAGGGACCCAGGGACCATCGTGGGCTGGGGGAGGGGAGGCCCATGGCCCGGGGGGGCTGGGGGGCTCCACACAGATGGAGGAATCCAGCTCGGCCTGAAAGTGTGGGTGCACAGAGCTCACAGCCGTGAGGGGGACAAACCCACAGTCATGTCCCCACACCATGCACATACCTCCTCGCGTGCACACAGATGCACACACGAGCTAACAGTCAGCAGACCGTCAGCGGTCTTAAGGTCCGGTGGTGCAGTGGGAGTGGAAATCCAGTTGCAATGGGGCCAGGAGGGAACAGAGGTGAGGAATGAAAGCACAGAAGTTGGCCAGAAACGAGAAAAACAAAACATAGTGGCGACTGGAGAGGACAGCAAGATGCATGGAAGGTTATTTTTGGGTGGGAAGCGACTTAATGAGACGATTTCTGCATCAGGAGGCAGGCTGGACAGAGGCCTGGTCGAGTCCTTGTACCGCAGGCGTCTCTGACCCTGAGCCCCTCGAGCCGCCCGAGCATCCGAGGAAGGTGGGCAGGATGTGGGATGAGGTGGACCCCACCGGACAGGCGAGCAGGGAGGAGGAGGGCCTCGGCCTCCCTCTGGTTCAGTGACTGGGGGATGGTGTCAACCTAAGAAGCTGGGAAATTCAGAGAGAAGAGGGGCTGGGGAGAGGGAAGGAACTGGATGGACAAAGCCGCCATCTCTCCAAAGCGTGCCTGTTTCACAGATGAGATGTAATATGCAGATTCAACTTAAGTGATTTTTCTAAGGTCTCAGAGTAAAAAACAGTAGCCTACACCACTTACATCAGACTAGAGTTTGCAGAGCAGTTTCACCCCATGATCTAACGTGGTCTTTTATAAAAAGCCTTAAAGAAGGTAGACATTATCTCTAGCAATGAAAAGAAAAATCTGAGTACGTGGCACCATACAACAAATCTTTCTGTTCCTGACTTGAATTATCAGGTTTCCTTAGTTGCCTGTGACAAAAGCCCATCCATCTAAAAGGGGAACTTTCTGGCTCATATTACTGGAAAGAGAAGGGGTGTTGCTGAAGGGGCAGCTGGATTCAAGACCCCTTTTGCCATCGCCCAGCACAGCTTCCCTCTCCCTACGCCAGCTTCTGCCCTCCCCCTGGTTCCGGTGAGGGTGGTGTGGCCTCGGGAAGCTCTGTGCTACTTTCCTTGCAATTTTATGACCAATAGAAAGAGAGGCCGCTCACACTAAGGCTGTCAGAAAAGTCCTAGGGGAGTTCCTGGCTTGGGCCTAGCGTCCATTCATTCATTCAATCGATAAGTCAATTCAGCCTTTCATTCAAACAAATATCGACTGAGCACAGCCCACATACCACACACATGCCAGGTGGTGGGCACAGGAACATGAACAAGACGGAGAAGGTCTCTGCTCTGAAGCAGCCTACAGGCTAATGGGAGAAAATCAACAGTTGAAAACCAGCAACAAGAAAACCCAAGTGCAGGCAGCCACGGCTCTACGATTAGACCCATCCCATTGACCCTGGGAGGAGGTGGCCCCTCCATCTTCAAAGCAAAAGGCTAGAATGTATGCGGTAGGTTGGGGGATGCGGGGGAGAGATGTGGGGAGCATTTCCCCAAAAGGACAGGATTTGATATTATAACTAAAAGAAAGAAGGGCTGCTGGGCAGACAAAATAAAAATGCAGAATTATAGAAATTTTTTGTTTAATAGTTTTTTATTATGAACGTGAATATGGAAGAGAAGAGGAGCTGGGAAGGCTTTTGTTCTTCTGAATGGTTACAGTTCGAAGCCGTCTCCAATACCAAAGATGTTCACAAAGATTTGGGAATAAGCTTCTGAGGAGGGTCTGTTCTGCAGCCCTGACTCCACCTCGGTCATCCAGAGCTGCCCAGCCAGGGGGTCCCAGGGATGTCCCCAGGGGTCTCACCCTCTAGAGGGTTACAGACGCTCTTTCATTTACCTTCATAGCCTAAGGGTTTGACACAGCACTGGGCACACGGAATGCCCACCATTCATTCGGTCAGTGTTCATTTTAATTCATTATAATTTACTATAATCAGCTACATTAAAGCCAAATGACATAAAATTGTATATGAAGACATCTTGATAGTTGTTTGTGAGTTTCTCTTCAGCTAATGATCTTTCTTTTAAGCACAAATGACAACACTCCAATTTTAAGGCATGTCTAATTCTCAGAAACAGCGTGTTTTGAGGGCCATCACAAATATGCGTACAGCGCACAAAACTGGAAAGGCCCTCTGTTGAAATGACACCACAAACTCTAAGCCACCAGACTGTGCCTCTCCCCACACATCACTTGACAGGTTGCCAAGCACTCTCGCTGCAATTCAACCTATCGTGCCACTTATATCCCTCATCTTGAACCTCTATTGTATTTGTGAGCTCTTTGCGGTCAGATCTGGACCCCACCGTGGAGCAACGGCTCAACCAGAATTAGCCTCGAGTGTTCAGAACTAATGGGAGCGGTGACCCAACTGACTGTCAGCTGCCAGAGGTCTGGGGCATGGGACGTTGCAGTTAGACAAACAACGTAGGTCGTCACCATTGAGATGTCTCGAATCCATTCTTTCAAGCCTAATGTGTTGTCTAGCGTGTTTGTACAGAAGAGTTCTTCTCCTTCTGTCATATTTTTAAATCTCGGATAGCAGTCAATTCTCAGGCAGAGCAATGACGTCCACTGCATCCAAGGGCACAAGGCAAGGTCATGAGGAACAAAGGCAGATGCAGACAATGGATCATGACCCAAAGAGGATGGAGGACAAAATGCACGTATCTGGGAGCCAACGCGGGCAGGCATCCCGGCTCTAAGGAGTAATATCAGGCCCAGCAGTGGAGAGCTCAGACCCTGTACAGTGGATCTGGTTGATGGCTACACCGGATAGATGGGGCATCTAACAGAGTTTTATCCCAGCAAGAGTAACTCAACAGGGAAGATACATGTTGGCCGTCAAATGAAGTTCTCTTCTTGTCACCAGACGACAGGCCTACCCCTAGGTTGCATTTCAAAGACCTCCACTTCTGAGTATCATTTTAATATGGCGCTCCAGACCCTTGTGTTTTATGGTTCTCAGTCCCCATGCTGACTCTGGGTCAAGAAGTGCTCGTTTGTTAGCAAGAACTCAGTTCTTTCTTCTCTAAGGAAACTTTTTCCCTAAAAGCAGAGGCAGGCACTTCTCCCCTGTGGGTCCCATGAGCAGAAGTGTTTTCACCTCTGTAGGGTCTTCTTTTCCTTCAGTGGGGCCACTCCTAGCTGACTTGCTCTGGCCTGGTACCTTGGCCCATCCTTTCAGGGACACCTGGAGATGACTTCTCTGGAGTTAAGACCAAAGGTGATAGAACCAAGGAAGGAATGGGACCTTTTGGTCCTTGACTGGAGGGCAGTGTTCAAGTCCAGCCGCTTGGCTGGGACTCCAAAGGGGACTGCAATTTTGGGGGAGGGTAAAACCCCTTTCAACGCAAGTGTCACTCAGGCTGGAAGCCCAGTCTCATGAGGTCTGCAGCAAATTTTGTGATCTGCACTGAGGTCACACCCACCACACCTGCCTGCCCATGACATTTGTTCCAGCCTCTACCTCTTACTTCTCCATGGGCCTTATTTCATTTTATCTGAATTTCATGCTCAAGAAAGAAGACGATGAGGCAGGTGACCTGACCCCTACCCAAGATGCACACAACTCTCATTCAACAAGGCAGGTTGTGAATGCAATTCCCAGTTCCCCCTCTCCTCCATGTCACAATCTGTAGACCTGTGTTCTCACTCCAAGGCCTGCACCTTTGGGTGCATTTTGGTCAGAGTTGTTGGTCACTTCTGAACTGCTCACAGCTCCACATGTTTTACTTGGTTGATGTGTTACATTACAGTGATGAAACTAATGCCATAAACATATTTTTCAAAATTGAGGTCCTTAGAAGTTCCATTTACCTGCCATCTGATCTGATTTCTACTTATTTCTAGATATCTTCAAGTCCATGTATTTGAATATATTTATTTTTATTTTTAAATTATTAGGGATTTATGCACTCATTCATTCTATGATATTTTGAGAGATGACCATGTTTTCAGTGTTGAAAATAAACGTTGCAGTATTGTCCTAGGTGTCTCAAAGAGTGAGTATCTCTCCTTGTGACTCTGGATTTAATCATTCCTCATGGCTACTATTGACTATTTCATGCATAATTAATTCCAATAACATGAAGTCCTTATATTTTTCTCGCTGAACTAGCAACTTCACAAGTAACAAATAATCAAAGGCACAAAGTTCTGTATATATTTGTTTTCATTATATAATTAAAAGATGTTAAGGAAGTGCACCTTTTAAAAGAATTCTAGCTAGTTATTAAATTTTTATCCACTGAGTGGGAATCCTAAACCCTCCCATCAAACCCTCACAGTTTAGAATTTCCAGTCTCTCTGAGATTTTTATGATTTTACAGATAAGATTATTATTCTGATAAGATTCCAGAAAATCAAAGCCATGTCCCCCCCAAATGACAAAAGACTCTGGCCCAAGTATGACCAATGTGACGGGGAACAAGTCAAGCTCAGCGTCTGGAGAATGTGCCCAGCTATCAATCACCTCGAAGAGCAGATCTGACAGGACGTCGAGGGAGGCACCTGGAGCCATTCATTGACTCCCAATGGCAAAGCCTTTCTGCATCTTGCATTTCTGCTAATCAACTGAACCTCCATGGTGATTCACACATCCAGGTTTGCTCTCAGAGGAGATGCAGGAAGGGGGTGTGAAGCAGACAGCTGAAGGGCTGACATGACCCAACACGCAATGGAGAGTGTCAGGCTCCTGATGCAATCAGCTCCATCAAAAGCAGGGACCCTCCTTCCCCGCCCCCTCCCTGGTTAGGTTAGATGCCTCCCTACTTACCTGGGCCTGATATTACTCCTTAGAGCTGGGATACCTGCCCACGTTGGCTCCCAGATACGGACATTTTGCCCTGCATCCTCTTTTGGTTGTGACCCATCTTCTGCATCTGCCTTTATGCTCATGACCTTGCCTTGTGCCCTGGGATGCAGTGGACATCACTACTTTGCCCAAGAATTGGCTGGTATCTGAGATTTTAAAATGTGACAGGAGGAGAGGAACTATGATAGAAACAGGAGGAAACGGAAGCTACCAAGCCTAAGTGAGAAGCTGAAAATCTGTAGGAGGGGAATGGATGTCCACCCGTCTGTCTGGGCTGTTCAACTGACAATTCACAGTCCATGGCTGCCCGACTGCCCACAATGACAGACAGCAGGCAGAATGACCCAGGAATGTGAAGGGCTGAGAAACAGGGGTAGAGCAGGAGGCTTCAGTCAAGGACAGCAGACCCAGGATACAGGAGAAATGAGCTTATCACCTAGTCTAACTTAAAACTTCCTAGAAAAGGATAAGGGTCTCTCTTATCCCACACCCCACACAACAGGTATCAGGCAGGAAATAGGTTGGGCCTGGGAACCTTGGACACAAATCCAGCAGAAGCTGTATTTTTCATTATAATCTACATCACAAGGTAATGTTACCTCCTGAGCCCATTTACATCCCAGAAGAATCTGTGAGCCACAGAAAGGCAAGATCCACCCTTTGCTGTCTTACGAGGGCTCCGCACATGAGCACTGAACTCAGGTCTCCCAAGCCCCAGCGCTTGTTCAAAACTCATATTAGTATTTCACATTTTTGGATATAATCTGTTAGGACTCCAATTTGGTTTGTCAGATAGAGTCTTCACAATAAACACACGCAGTTTCATGAGGGTCTATCTTGGATTTGCTTTCACTCTTGATTGCAAATCAACAACACTGAAAATATAGCATAAAGAGATTATTTAAAAGAAATAGTGGGAGCTTCCAATTCAAAATGGTGCATGTGCAACTTTTCTCCTTCCCGAGAGGGGATTTTAATTAAACTTAAAATATTTATTAATGCCCAACAGTGAAAAGACATACAGGGAGGTCATCAGCAAGTAAGAGGTTTCAACCAATTTCTGGAAGACAGGGTGAAAAAAAAAAAGGATCAGGGCTTCCCTGGTGGCGCAGTGGTTGAGAGTCTGCCTGCTAATGCAGGGGACACGGGTTCGAGCCCTGGTCTGGGGGGATCCCACATGCCGCGGAGCAACTAGGCCCGTGAGCCACAATTACTGAGCCTGCGCGTCTGGAGCCTGTGCTCCGCAACAAGAGAGGCCACGATAGTGAGAGGCCCGCGCACAGCCATGAAGAGTGGTCCCCGCTTGCCGCAACTGGAGAAAGCCCTTGCACAGAAACGAAGACCCAGCACAGCCAAAAATAAATAAATAAATACATAAAATTAAAAAAAAAAAAAAAAAAAAAAAAAAAGGATCAAGTGGTGGCTGGAAAAACAGGAAAAAGCAAAGCTCAGAAAATACATGAAGAGTGAATCAGCTGTGAAGGGCCCAATGTACCAGTGGAGCTCCTACAGACTTAAATACATCATGGTGATAAAGGACCTGAAAAACAAAAGGGTTCGTTTTCAGACAAACACCCACCTCTAGGAGCAGAAGACCTAGCAGCAAGACTTTTATCTACTAAGACCTGAGGATGTTCCTCTAAAGAGTGAAAATGAATTGTCTGGGCGGGAACCAGGCAATCGTGCAGATATCAGTGACCCCAAATAAGCCCCTCAAGTTTTGGCAAGAGTTCTTCCAGTTACTTGCTGACCCCTCTCCCAATTAATATAAAACAAGGTTGCCAGACACCCAGCAGTAGTTTGCTACATCCTGCTCTAACATATAACGGGACAATCCAGACAAATCTGCCAGACAGATTATTCTGCAGTTCAATAGAACAAACACAATCACCAGACAAAATTCTGCAATACAAACAAGGAATATAAGCCAAGAGAAACAGAAAACAGGATTCTAGAAAAAGTATAGATATTTCCAGTAAAATAGGAGAAATTAATATACAGACTTTTATCAATATTCTCAGAGGGATAGAAGATCTTGAATCCACAAAACAGGGACAGGATAGGATGAAGAAAGAACAAAGAACAAGAAGGATTTCTTAGAAAGTTAAAAAAATAATATACTTCCTGAATTTGTTTTAAAGCAATAGACTGGAATGTAAATTTGAGGATTTTTCTAAGGAAAATATTTGAGACTGAAAATAAGTCAAGAAACAGGAATGATGTAAAACTAGTCTAACTTCCAAAAATAAGAGTTGCAGAAAGACCATAGCAAACAGAGGAAATGAATAAAATAATGAAAGAAAATTATCCAAAACTGAAGAAGACATGTCTCAAGTTTGAAAGTGTGTCAACCACAATCATTTTTATAAGATACGAAAACCATCACCATGAAATCAGAGGACTAATGCCTACAGAGGAAAAGGACCCCAGACTGATAGCAAACATCTCAAGAGCAACATTGCTTGCTGGAAGTTGATTGAACAATGTCTTCAAAGTTCTGAAATTCTATTTTCCACCTTCAATTCTATACCCAGTCAAACTATCTCTCAAATATGAAGGCAGAATAAGGACATGTAAAAATATGGAAAGTTTAGCTCCCCAGCAAAATTGTATAGAGTTATTTAATTATAACAAGGAAATAAAACAAGAAGAGAGACCAGAAATCAGTAGATTCAGTGAGGAGAACACAAAGTGAAATTCAAAAATGGCAGCTGCACTATTAGGTCTAGAGATCAAACAGTACAGATTAGAACTGCAGGACAGAAGGCTTTAGTAGGAGGTCTCCTTAAAAATAAAAAGTAAATTGTAGGTAAGATGATGCAATTGAGAGCGTGGATAAAAGTTGAGAATTTATTGAAGGTAAAAGAGGAGAATCAATTTTATCTTAGTGTCAGGAACTTTTGCACAACTACTTGGGGCCAACTGGACATTCAGGAAAGGGAATGTAATTTTAGCAGAGCACTTATTTCTGCAGTGAACATTATTTCCAGAATCGTAGCAATGTAAGTGGTATTCATTGGTTTTGAAATATTTTGAATCCACTTTTAGATAAAATTCACTGAAAGCTACCTGAGTCCATATCCAAATATAAAGTCTATAACCCTGATAATAGAAAAGAAAAGGACAGCTGACAAAATTGAGAAATGGCAGAAAAGAGAGGCAGAGGAATGGGCAAGGGTGGAGGAAAAGGTGACTGGGTACTCAAGAAACAATTCCAATGGGAAAAAAAATGTAATTATGCTGTTTAGTTTTTCGAAAATTACCAGCTGAGGAGCTTAAAATGGTGAATTAACCAAATTGCAAGGACAAGAGGAGTGGAAGAAAAATTAACTAAATCTTCTTTCGTAGTAATCATTTTATAAGCAACATTGAAAGTCAATAAATCCAAAAACAAAAATAAATATATGTTGCTCGTGGCTATGAAGCAAAGCAAAATTTACCAAAAAATTCCTATGGAATATTGAACTGGGGGTGAGAAGGAATATGAGAAATTTCTGTTCATTATGAGCCTTTTGATTTTTTGTTTAGTCCCTGTTGCGTTAGTAATGTTTTCTCCAAGCAGAGTTAGAAATTCTTTCTTTTATAAAAGGAGCGTGGTAATGTACAAAAGCAAACAAACTCTGGTGTAAAAGACCCCATTTTAATGGCATAGCGAAATCTGAACTTTAAATAACTGACAACCTATGTTCTCCCACTAAAATCCATATGGTCTTTGCTTCTTATTTTTCTTTACAAGGAGAAGAACGGCTTGTAGCAGTGCTCCTGAACTAGAGTCACCTAAATTGGTATAAAGAAAGAATAGGTCCATACCAACCCCAAGTCTGACCAAGTCAGACTCTCTGGGACCAGGACTTAGGAATCTCATTTATGCATCATCCTGGGTGATTCCCAATGACCTACAACATGGTTATGGCTTCTCTGACGGAGTAGGGTAAGGGTAGGCTAGGCCATGGTAACAAATAGACCCCGAAAAGTATGACGGTTCTAATGCTACAGATGTTTTATCTCGCCCCCAACACCAGCGGGAAGCAGATGTGCCCACCTGGCCAATAGCTCCTCCACGTGGCGACTGAGGGTCACGGGCTCCTCCGTCTTGTGTCTCTGTCCTTCCTTAGTCTCTGGGATGCACTGGAAGCAGGGTGGCTTTGGCTTGGAAGTGGCACACATCCCTCCTCTTGAACTGCCAGGTAGGACTCAGCCACCATAGCTGCAGGGGAAGAAGGTGAATGAAACGTGTGCCCATGAAGAAGGAGAAACAGAGTTTGGGTGATTGGCGAGTAGTCGCCATACAGAACCACAACACAGGCCACAGAAAACTTCTCTCTCAGTTGACCAAGATGACCCTCTGTTAACATCTTGAGGAAGAAAGACTCACTGTACCCAGCAAGGAAGGCCCATCTGGACTCAGACACAGTGATGGTCTGGCTGTAACTTGTACATCCCTTTCCGGATATCTCCTTGGGCTTCCCTTCATTCTTCAGTTGCCACAATCAAACTGTTGACATTTCCACTTAGCCAAGTGAGGTCATCTGAGAACAGGATCCCAGGTGCAGCAATTCTTTTTAAGCTAAATCCCTAAATTACCAGAGGCCCCAATAAAGAGGGTCCAAGCCATTTCCAAATGCGACACCCCCCCCGAGTCACCCTCCACACATCAACGCAATAGAGAGAAACCACAGGAATATTCAGCTTGACCCACTTGTGCTGGCCTTGGCATTCACCCCATGAGTAGTCGCTAACGGCATTTTAGAAAAGAATAAAATGAGACCCACTTACCTTTGTGCCTTCCTCCACAAACGTGATGGAAAGCAAAATAGAGCAATGGAAAAATGTTGCTATTTTGATATTTAGTGTCAAATTGACAACCGACAAATCTCGCACATCTATCACTCAATGATATTCAATTTAGTGACACTTAGGATAAATATTTTTTTTACCAGTTCCTAGTGTGAATTCTCTAGGATATTTTCCAGATATCAGTTAAAAGTTTCTTAAAATGAATCTACCACAGGGGGATCTTTAAAAACTCTGTATTTCTGCCTAGAGCTGCTCTAAGGTCAAATCTTTTCTTTATTCCAAGCACACAGAAAGACATACACAGATGATGGCTAGTTTCCTCCATCAATTTAACAAATACATAAAATTGAAAAGGGCCCAAGAACACACAGCATAGGACGGATAGGGAGCCTACACAACGATTAAATATTTATGAACAAAACAGATAGCAATGAGGTGGCAAATCTCTTTATAAGGCCGGATCCTGCATAGTAAAAATGGATTGTAGCTAAGTACCCATTCCAAAAAGGCATTTACCTGCTTTTCCTTCATAAAGTGTTTTTCTAAGAAAAGAGTTTTATAGTCTGGAAATGGAGAGTTTTTAGAGAAGGAAGATGGAAAATTAATACCAGGATTTGGTGTAGTTTATTCAAATGTATTACTCTCCTTGGGCACAGGAAGCCCAGCTTTACTCCTCAGAGCTGGAAGAGGCACAGTGGAGATCAGGAAAACCCCACCTCTGGGGCAAGTTTATGGGCATTGCCATGGCAACCTCTCCCTGCCTGTCATCAAGGCCCTGCCCTTGCCCCTCCCACCTCTGGGGCTTCTTTGCTGGGTTTCAGGAGCCCCCGTGACTTGATCTCCTCTCCATCTCCTTGGATCTGAGACGGTTGCCTTGCTTGATAGATTAAATATGGCCACAAACTGTCCGCCCCTTCCCCAAATCTGGGACAGCTGGGTGACGTGTTTTGATGGATAGAGGGTCACTCTGGCCTCCAAGACCTTGCAGCTTCTGCTCTCCTTTTTGGAAGGCTGCTGCCTCGTGAGGAGCCGGGAGGAAAAAGCTGCGTGGAAAGAGTGAGGCCCAGCTGCGCTCAAGCTCAAACACAGGAGTTAGGCCAGCCCGGCCCAGCCAGTCCCAGCCAACCTGCTAACCGGCTGTAAACACCCCAATGGGCCCAGCTCACGCCACGTGGAGCAGAGACGTTCGATCCCGGTCGAGCCCTGCCCAGAGGGTCAACTCCAGGCACTGAAATGACACCTGCCCTCCAGCTAACCTCAGCCAACTGCTGTTCCCCATGGCCGGGCTGCAGGCGTCCCGCTGTTGGGGAAACTCTGACAGCAGCAGAGTGTCTGGACTTGCCATAGACTAGAGGTTTGCAGACGTAGACTTCTAGGAGCCTCAAACCTGGATGCAGTGGCCAGACCTCTGCTCGGCCTTGACCGTGACGGTGGCAGTGAGCAGGCCCCGGGGGTTCAGAGACTGAGCCCCTTGAAGGGAGGTGGCCAGGCCAGCCTGGGCTGTGCAGGAGGCCCGGATCTTCCAGCTTCAGAGCCAGCAAAGTCCTCAGATAACCACAGCAGCTCCCTACCATGGCCTCTTCTTTCTGAGCTCAGCCTCTGACATGCCAAGGACCCTCATCAAGGGCTGGGTCTGTGCCCCCTACCCAGGCCTTCTGAGAAAAGAGCACTCGCATCAAACGACCCTCTGCTGGCTGCCGGTCACAAACCTAGAGTGTCTCAGCGGACAGTCTCCACCCCTAGGCTGGTGTGCCCAGAACAAATGTCACTGGGTTAATCAACGGAGACAGCCAGTTAAAGGGAGGCATTCATGTTTATTGTAATTAGTATTAGCAGCATTATTAGCATATATTATCATATAAATATTTATTTATATGTATGTATTTGTATATGTGTGTCATATATATGTAACAACTGTTTTATTTCAGTTGACATTACTCTGTCTGGCCATCTTTCAAGGCCTTTTCCTTGAGGATGGGCCTACAGATTCCACGCCCTCCCACCTTTTATATGTTAACTGCAGCCCAATGCACTGCCTGAAATTTCCCGTCCAAGCCCTCACTTCTTCCTATAGAGTTCTGTGCAAATCCCCCCAGGGACAGCAGCTGCCTACGTTTCTGCAATTTCCCCCAGTCTTTTCGAGCTGTCTTTCTAGACCATCGACATTTCTCTCTCCATGGGTCCTATCTCATCAGCATGGTCAAGCTCCTCTCATGCTAAAAATGCCTCTTTTACTCCATTTCCTCTTCCCAACCTTGCCTTCTTTCTCTGCTCCCATAAATGACCAAAGTTCTTAAAAGGCTTCTCTGTTGTCTGCACTTGCCCACCAGTCTCTCACTCTTCCACTTGCACTTACAGAAACGCACTTTCTAATTATTAAGAGTGAGATGGAGTGAAGTCATAGTTGGTAAGAAGATATCTTACATCAGTTATTGTTTTATTATGTATTATTACATTGCTATGGTCTGAAAGATTGTATCCCCCAAAATTCATATGTTGAAATCCTAACCCTCAAAGATGATGGTATTTGGGAGGTGCTTAGGTCATGGGGTGGAGCTCTCATGACTGAGATTAGGGCTTTAAAAAAAAATAAGAGACCCCACAGAGCTCCCTCACCCCTCTGCCACATGAGGACACAGAGAGAAGGCACCAGCTGCGGACCAGGAAGAGGCTCTCACCAAAATCCGATAGTGCGGATGCCTTAACCTTAGACTTCCAGCCTCCAGAACCTTGAGAGATAAATATCTTTTGCTTATAAGCTACCCAGTCCGTGGTATTCTGTTATAGCAGCCAGAAGGGACTAAGATACACATTAATCATTGTGTCAGTAAGTTAGTGAGCCTGACTGAGAAATGTTTTGGAGGAGTGAAACCTACACCTCATCTAGATCACAGTTAAAAACCCCAAAGCAGAGTACATGGTATTCTACATAGAATGATAAAGCTTGAAGCAATTGAAAGAGTGTTTAAGTGGCCAACAGGAAGCTCTCACTTACACCCCAGCTCTGTCCCTATGAGCTGTACCATTTCTTCTCTTTTTACTACAATCCCCTCATCTGTGTAACAAAAATAAGAACTGACCACATAGGAAAGTTATTTTAATGTTAAAATGAGAAACTACATTTAATCAACCAGCTTCATACACACATGACATTAAGTGTAAAGGGGAGGTTTCCATAAGCATAAATATGGAGGCATTGTTGATTGTTGCCCTCAGTACTTGGTTTTGTGGTGTGTTTGTTTGTGTCTTTGTTTTTTCATTGTTTTCTTTTTTAAGATTCAGTCTGGAAACAGAATGCTGACCTGATTTGGAGTCAGGGAGAACCAGTAATGTTTCACAGGGATGGGAGTTGTTTCCATCAGAACTTAGCTACTTTCAGGTACAGAACCCCACCTTTAACTTAAACAAAAACCTAGAGTCACTGGGGTCCGTACCCGACATATCTGGGAGAAAGAAAGACTTTCACTCCCTCTTTGTCCATCTCTTAGAGTCGGCTGTTCCCTTGAGGGGTCCACCCTCAGAGGGGCTCCCTACAGCCCCCTGTAGAGGGGCTCTACAGGCTACATGGCCCCTCAGGTTAGGTCCCCAAAAAAGGGAGGGACCTACCCTGCCATGACCTTCCACCAACCTCAGAGGGGCCTGAGACCCAGCCAGGCAAATCCACCCCTGCTTCTGGGGAGAAGGGGCAATCTGACTGGCCAGCCCATGAACATGGGGTAATCCTATTGGCCAGCCCAAGTGAGGGAAGGTGGGTCACAGACTTTAAAGGCCCTCGTCATAGAATCATAGGACATTGGAGAAAACCTGCCAAGCATCCACTGTTGGGGTGATCTGCCTTCCATGACTCCAATGAGTGAGTACGCGGGTTATACCACTGCGGTAAAGAATGTGATAAGGAAAGAGGTCCTTTCAACCATAAGCTCCTCCCAGGCTGAGAGGACAACTGAAATTCCCATGTACTTTTGCTTCTGTATTTCCGGGGGAAAAAATTCTCTCTTTTGAAACTGTGATCCACCAAAATTAAAGAAGTATCTGAATTACATGTTTTAAAAAATTCTCTGTGCTCATCACAACCAACGAATAACATAGGCAGCTAAGTGATGTTTGATCCTCACCCAAAATTTTTTACCAAATATATGGAGGTTGAAGGATGGAGGCCTGTTTGAAGTAAGATTGAATTTGAAGACAAGGCTCATTTTTATTTATCAGAAGCAAAAGAATGCTAACCAAGCCGAAGAGTCTCAGCCATAGTATCCATTTAGGCCAAGGAGTTCCAGCAGCTTTAAAAACGTATGATGCCACTGAAGATTCTGGCTAGTCCCCCAAACCACCTCCTTGGTGAAAAGAGCTGCATCAAGGACACCTAGAAGCACAAGAGCCCCACGTCTCAGGGAGGGGTGAAGGCAAGCTCAGCCCCTCATCCGCTGGGTCTTGGAGAGGCTGCCCAGAGGTGTGGCATGGGATGGGTGGCTGGGGGCTCGCCCACGGTCAGCAGCATCTTGTAATTCCATTAGGGTGTTAGATTTAAATGCAGAGTTAGCGGTTGCCTACACAGAATTATGTTAAACAGGGGCCAGACTGAAAATCAATATTCTGCTTAAGTAACTGGCCCTCCAGTAATTTAATGAAACTAAATGGCATTACACCAAGGCAAGGTGGAGGGGCCCTTCTGCCCCAGCCTTTCTGTTAAACGGGGGCTGTGCAGCTGTGCACCTAAAGAGAGACTAAACACATACTCATTTTTTTCCTGAAGTTGGAACTGTGCTTTCTTAGGCCAGATTACCTGTTTGCTTCTTTAATTTAAAACTAGAGTAAATACTTTGCAGCCCCATAATTAGGAAAGAACTAGAGACTCACCATAAGAAAGAGAGAGCGCTGGTGGAATCGTGGAAAACGTGCTTTTCTTAAATCCACAAGAAAAAACTCAGGGGGAGTGTGTAGGAGCAGAATGAAGTCATTAGTTTTAACCCATATATTAAACCTTAATTTTAAAGGCCTTAAATTGACATTGTAACTTTTCAGGTTCAGAATTTGAATGAAGACCATGAGGCAAAAGTGAAGATAATCTTTTTAAACACTATAAACATACGTAAAATAAGAATATTTAAAGTATATCTTTGATATATTGTTTGTTCATGTGTTTTATAGTATGCTTTGTAGTTGCTTTTCTTCTTGCTTTCGGTCTTGGTGTAGGTGTGTGAGGGAGTTAGCGTGCGTGTGTGTGTGTGTGTGCGTGAGTGTGCGTGCCTATAACAACTATAAGTTTGCTAAACCCAGAACTCGTCAGTATAACAACTGAAATGGGCATCTTCTCATTTAAGATTCCACTCCAAGAACTTCAAGCTCTCCGCGCAGTCGACATGTACTCATTATGACACTCCAACCACAGAAGTTTATGCTACAAATGATTGACAATAGAAAGAAAGCACCTTTCCACAATTGCGAAGTTATTGGCAAGTCATTTATTTATTATGCAGCTGCAAACTTCATCTATATGAAACAGTTCACAGACTTATGTCCAAAACCCAGAATTAAAATGAAAATAATTGCATGTTGCTTAGGATGGGATAATATGATACACAGAAATCTTTCCTTTAAAGATGCCAGTTTGGAACCTCTGAGGCCCAATAAGACTTATTAACCATGTGTCTCACGATCTTCGAGAAATTTAAGATGTTTGGAATACATAGGCACAACGTTAATTGGCATTTATCACTTGCTTCCTGGTTCCCCCATTTTTCTTCATCTTTCAGGATGGAAAGGATGTGGGATATCAACAAAGAAAGTCAAAATGAAAATGATTCTTGAAACACAATATAACCTTGAGTTCCAAACCTTTAAATGCCTACTTTATTCGGTTTTCCATCAGCAACTAAAGCAATGTCAAGGTCAGCTGAGTTGTCTCCTGAAACTCTATG
Organism: Balaenoptera borealis; assembly: GCF_965194805.1. NCBI lineage: Eukaryota > Metazoa > Chordata > Mammalia > Artiodactyla > Balaenopteridae > Balaenoptera > Balaenoptera borealis. The sequence continues at coordinate 114,487,107 of NC_138874.1, forward strand.
ACAGCTACAGGAAGAAGGTTATTCATGGCCTCAATTCAAACATGATTACATCTTAATTTCTTATTTAGATGCCTTGGTCCTAAAAAAAATAGTGACTCTGGACCATGAATGGTAACTCAGGTATTTCTCACTCACGAGCTGAAAAATGCCCTTTGAAACCAATGTTTACTGCTGAGAATAGTCAGGGCTGGGCAGAGAGGGAGGAGGAACTTTTTTCAAACTACTGAGTCTACCTTGCAAATACATATTGTATCATTGGATGATAACATGAGCACCAAAAATACTTGTCATCAAGATAAGATTTTCAGAATTATCACTTTATAAAATTGTATAGAAACTATAAACTCAATAAGTCTCATCAGAGAACACAGCATTCTCACTGGCACCATTACAAGTATCATCCTCACCTTTATTTTTAAGCAAACTTGGAAGGGTCTTCTTAATTCTCTGAGTAACAATCTTCACAGCTTTAAGTGTCACTCCTGTATTACATCCTTTTTAATAAAGTGACAGAGCACAAGGTTTTTATACTCGAAACAGTAACCGAAATTAAGAATATTATCTCAGTGAGGTTTGGCCATGAAACGGTGAAAATGTTAACATATAAATGGCAATAATTAGGTTATCCCACTGTGGAAAAATGGGAATATTTGTTTGGTGAGACTGGGTGATATTGTTCCTCTTTATTCGGTCTGCAGGATCATAAGGGCGCTGGTGCGTTCTTAATGCTTTTTACAAAAGCAGAAGAGATGGAAGCAATTTAGTGGAAACAAAAAGCAGGAAGAAAAGAAGAAGTCTTTGCTTGATTCTTTACTTCCGTGGATTTTTCGAGTGGAAACTTTTGCAACTCTTTTTAATAATACCAGTTGGCCATTAGAATCATTTCTCAAGTGATGTATTATGAAACATAAGCATGTATACTGACTGAATCCTGGGATTTCTAATAGAGCTACTTCTCTAAAAACAAAATAGACAATTCATACAGGAACAAGTGATTCACATTCGTAGAGAAAAAATATCTGACATCACAACTAATAAAAAGATTTCAAATTAAACAATGATTACTATTTGCATGTACCTGCTATTTTTGATAGATAAGAAAAAAAGAGGAAATGTTTCACAGTGAACATGAGTCTCCCAGGCTATGGGTGAGAGGGAATCAGGAAAATTCTACCGGAAGGCATGCTACCAAATCCTCTCATTCAGAAAATCTATTTTTTGAAATCCATCCCAAAGAAACAGTCATGGAAGTAGGAAAAGCTTTATACACAAAGATGCTCCATGTAGGGTGATGTCTAATCACAAAGAAAACCCCCAAATATCCAATAATAAAGAAGCAGCTTAGTAAACTGTGTTAAATCCATTAGCAAGAGCATTTGCTATTTTAAAGGATGTTCCCAAAGATTTTTTGGTGCAAAAAAGGGAAAAGTTTATGACAGAACATTAAGTGAAGAGGACAGCATACAAACAATATGTGTACAGAACAATATCAATATATTAAATTTACAGATTACAATAGGCCAAATTACCAAAGTGTTAACAAAAGGAGGTTAGCTTACGGCCAATTATAATTTTAAAGATAAGCGTCTCCATTTTTAGAAGTTCTATAACAGGCGTGTACTACTCCTGTAATACGATTTTTTAAAAAGAGGCAATTGTTTAACGTAACAGGGAAGGAAAAAAGCTCCATCAGCATCGATGTCATTAAACTGGCAACAAAACTTCCATTTTCTTTCATTAACAGGGTGGAAATCAGAGGAAAGTTTCACTCTCTCCTGTTAACAGGTGAGGAAACAGGCACAGGTGAAGGATACCTGTGCTTTTACAACTGCGGAGTGCAAGCCAGTTCTGAACCCAGAGTGCAGTTGTCACTTTATTTCAAGGAACGCCCGCCCTACCCATGAGGAAAAGGAGAGGCCCCTCTGGCTGCTCTGGGGCCTCCTGTATCGTCCCTGACCTCAAACACGGAGCAGGAGACACTGAAGTCTCCGGGTTCACCCTCCCCAAACACTGCCTCCTCACGACCTACAAGGTTTTCCTTCTCACGAAAGAGACTCATATCTGTAACAGCGAAGAGCATCTTGACCGCAAACTTCTGCCTTCATCTGGACTTGTAAATTACAGACTACAAACATCTGCAGTTTTTCAGCCAAAATTAACTGGACCACTGATATGAGACAAACAGGTGAATGAGCCTGTCCTGCAGGAGGTCCCAGTGGTGGGGACAGATCAGGGAAGGAATACCAGCCCCGCCTCCCCCCCCTGCAGTGGAGGACCAGCTCAGGTGAGGCTGGACAGCCATGCGGGCCACAAGGACACTTCTTCCTGTTGTGCAGCCGAAAAAGCACTCGTTTTAGGGGCAGAAGACATGACTTTGAGAACGATTTCTGTCATTTATGAATTGTGTGTCCATGGAAAATGTCCTCACCAAGATCCTCAATTTTCATAGTGAAGAATTAAAAATGCTTTCTTCAGGAAGCTTTTGGGAGAAGAGGTACCTCCTTGCGGGAAAAAAATGCTTTGGCGAAAAAGAGGAGGGCCCGGGGGGAGGCCAAGACGGGTTCCCACGTGAGACCCTTCAGCGCTGGTCTTTGCTGGGGGTGAACCTCCAGGGAAAACGGCTTCATTTTTACGTACAGAACTTTCGGCTGTTTTACAATGTATGTCACTGAGTTCATATACTATCACATTTCACGTTCTATCAAATTTCATAGAGTTCTCAAAAAATGTTTTTGGACATCTGGATATTATGTGGTAAATGTGTGGGTGGGGAGGTCAGAGACATGTTAGAACCTCGGGGAGGGCAGGGGTCATTCTTTTCCCCACCCCTTGCCTTCTCTAGGTGCAGGGGGCAAAGATCCAGCAAATTCCTGCACAGAAACTGAAAGGTATAAAGAGCTGCACAAAGGTGTGCGTGTGAACGTTCCAACCCTGGGCAATTTAACTGCATGCACGCAGCCCACTCTGTTATACCAAAGAGACTGCCTCGCCAGGCTCAGAGTAACAGGTCCTGATAATAATACAATATCGTATATTATATAGATATAGGTTAATATGCACAGTAACATAGCTTGATACATATTTCGTTGTCCGCTTGATAATATAGTAACTAACCATTTCCCAGGATTTTTAGTAAAATTCTAGTTTTAAAAAAGTTTTACTTTGTATTGGAGTATAGTCGATTCACAATGTTGTGTTAGTTTCAGGTGTACAGTAAGGTGATTCAGTTATACATATATATGTATCTACTCTTTTTCAGATTCTTTTCCCATTTAGGTTATAACAGAATATTGATTAGAAGTCCCTGTGCTATACAGTAGGTCCTTGTTGATTATCTATCTAGAATTCTATTTTAAAGAAAAACATTTTTCATAAAGGTCCTGCGGACCGGGGAGTTTATCCGGTTCCTTCTCCTCGTGGTCACATCCGCAGGACGGGTGCAGTGGTCTCCACAGCCCCGTCTTGTGGGCTCCGACCCCTCTTCTCACCCCCTTTCTTCCTGTGCGATTTCTCACTGAGGGTGGCTGTCAAGGCCGAGAGCCGGGGCGGCTGGTGAGCCAGCCCAGCTGGATGAATTAACGTCTCTCCAGTAACTCAAACCAGCAATGACTTCATCTCGAAAATTTCCAAGTAGCACAGGTCAGAGCATGAGTGTGGACAAAAGTAATGGGGTTCCCAGAGAAGTTAAATGGTGGTGGTGAAGTGTAAGCCAAAAACTACAACTTCGATGAGAATTGGGGGGCACATCTGAAAAAATAAGATTTCTAACAGATCTTCCCGGAAGACTGTAAACTTCCAGTACAATGATATCTGCATCGTATTACATCTAAGCGCACTAACAAACAAAATTGTACTGATTTGTGCCTACACTGTAAATTATACTAATATATGTTTCACAGAAGCATAAAGAAAAAAAGATAAACATATATGACAAATTAAAAACAAACAAAAAATATATATATACATGACTGTTCCTTACCTGAATTAAATCAAGAGCATTTTCAATTGATTTATATGTTTAAGTTCTATTTATAATAAAATCTACTTTCTAAATAGGAAAGTAACTAATAATCTTACCTCGCTATTAACAGTAGAATAGCTTTTGTTTTTCTTCTAATTTGGGTTTGTTTCTGCTGACATAGCTTTTATGCTGGTGGATGAAAATATACTGACATAAAATGAAAGGAGAATTTTAAGACACATGTGAAAGGAACTGTCCTGAAGCTATTAAATTGTGCGCTTAATATTTTATTCAAGGTGATTGAGGGGGGCTGGTTGTGGAGTCACTACAGACAGGTAAAGAAGAACAGATGGCCCAGGGCCCTCAGGGAGGGCTGTTTCAGGGCAACCCGGGGTTTGTTTTGTTTTGTCTGAGGGAGGGGAGGACTCACAATTTCCTGATGAAAATTGAAGATCATTAACAAACCCTTCTTATGCCGTTCATAGCCTCATCATACACAAGCGATCAAGCAAACTATATGGCAAGACCAGGCAACTCCAAGAATTCAACGTGTTCAGTGGTAATGATGGTTATTATTTTGTATTTTTTCAGATGGCAGAATTCCTGCTGTAACTATTATGGGACTTCAGACCTAAAGACACCCGTGCGGACATCCTGGTTTCCCTGCTTCACTCTCTTTCAGATACAACTTCGACTCTGTGTCCAGCAGGGAGCTGGCCTTGCTCAGCACCTACAGGCCTGGGTTTTATTAAAGACCGTTCTGTCTCCCCGGGTCTTCTCCTTGCTTTGCCCTCTGTTGTTTCAACAAGGAAATGGGTCTAATTATATATACTCTTCCCTCCCATTCTTCTCCTTGTCGATGATGGGATGTGTCTTCCAGAAAGAAAGATTCAACTCCATCATTTGTTTCAGTATTTCTATAAAGAGAGATGTCATTAAGCTTTTGAGTTATATCTTTGCAAAACAAACATGAACTTTGGAAAAGGTTGGTTTGGGTTTTCCATTTGTAAATTCTTTTGAATAGGTTGTCTACTGTCCTTGGTTCGGACTCCATAAACAATGAAAAGGAGAATAGATCCAAAGTTACTTAGCAACTTTTTAAATCTAAAGTATAAACATATGCATGCACTGAAAAATAGAAAAAAAGTTGTATTTTGAGAAAATGCATTTTGTCCTAAGTCAGCTCTGCGGAAAAATTAAGAATACTGTGACTTTTAATCCATTTTGAAGCTGAAGGATCGATACACTGTGGAGTCATTTTAAAGGAAACTCAAGTGCTATTGTTTATGTCAATAAAAAACACACTTTTCCAGGCATGGTTTGGAAAGAACTTTCTGTAGCTTCCCAGAGCACAAATGGGCAAGCAAGTTCACACAAGCCCTAAATGTGAGCCTCCTAAAAGGACACTTGCAAGAAGGACAAAGCCATGTCCATGGGGCACGTTCAAGGCTGCAGGACACACCTGTTGGAGAAGCCCAGCAGGTTCTATCCTGCATCCCGCCCTGCACAGCTGGGGGATGCTGAAGCAGGTCCATCAGGAAGCTTTACAGAACGAGGCAGACCCTGGAGGAAGGCGAGGGGGGCACTTTGGCTCTGCCCAAATCCCCCACCCCCAGGAGATGAAGAAGTAAGTTCTGGGGCCTTAGTGAGGCTGGGGGCTTGCTGTGGTCACTGCTTTTCCAGTCTTCTAAGCAGCTGCAGAAAGTAGACCAGACCCAGCAAAACATTCTCTCCTGGAAAGTCCTCCCCCAACCAGGAGCCCCTGGGGGCCCAGAGCTGCCAGCCTGCCACTCTGATCAAGCCCCGGCTGCACACAGAGCCCAGCGGGTCTGACCCACTGGACAGGCTCGCAGTCTTGGCCAAACTGACTGGCCCAGGGGCTGGCAGGAGGTCGTTAAAAAATTAGAACAAACATCTGGTACATTTTTCAGAACACAAAACTTTATCCTATTTTTAATCAAAACCACATTAAAAAAATATTCGCCCTGGGACAACCTGCCCCCCCGGCCTCGGCCCAAGTCCAGCTACCAGTCCTGGGCAGAACCCTGGACCTGGGGGCTGTGTCCTCCTACCCCCTCTCCAGAGCGGAGCTCACTTCATCCCGCCCCTCCTGGCACCTCTGGCACACCTGAGACCCCCAGCCCCATCTCTCTTCAAGCCCTACTTCCCGCCCAGCCTCCGTGCCCGGGCTTCCCAGGGGGACCCCAGCCAGGACGATAAGTTAGCCTGCTGCTGGCCTCGGGGACAGGTTGCCAGGCCAGGGCAGACCTTGGTCGCCAGCAGGGTCCACATAAGGCTGGGAGTGGGTGGGATGGAAAGCAAGTCTCTGGAGAGTAGAGAGGGAAGGAAGGAGAAACAACCACTTAACATCTATTTAGAGCCTGGGAGCGTTTGTGGAGGCCTTCCCCATTACTGTGGAAAAGATGCAAATTTGGTGAAATCATCAGCTGTATGGCTCCAGGCTGCTTCCTGAGCACCCTGATTTGGAACAGGAGGGAAGGTATTAGTGTACGACACCAGCAAGGCCAAGTTCATGTTGCTCAGAGGTAGCCCCTAACCAAACTCCGCCAAGTGCTGCAAAAGGAGATTTGTTATCTCGGGAAGACAGTTCATCCAATGAAGCCAAAAAAAATAAAAACACACAAAAAACAAAAAAAAAAAAACAGTCCTTAAGGCTGGTTGCAGGGGAGGCACAGACAGGAGGCAAGCCCACCTCGCAGAGCATGAAGAAGGTGGGTTGTGCGCCCTCAACCCCGCTTCCTCGGCGAAGGGGCTCACTTCACTGCAGAGTGAAAGGCAATTAACGGCAAAGATATTTTTCCAGCCCTGTTTTAAGTTCCACATCAAATATTCTTTCAGACATTCAAGAATACACTTATCTACAAATGAAGGGCATAAGCTATGCTATTGATTTTTGCGTAAGATCTGCTCTTTATGGAACGCATCTGAGCGACTCCAGCAGATACAGTGAAATCTCGCCTTCCATTAGAAAGAACCCAACAAATGACTTCATGCAAAGAGATAATCCATCCTGGTCCTCAGGTTTTTCTGACCTTTTACTCGCCCCCCCCCCAACCCGTTCCAGTTGGCAAAAGTTTGGGGGCAAATTAAAACGGTTAAGCACGGTAGTAGATTTAATGCAGAAAATTATTCTTCGTGCCTGCACCATAGCAAAGTCTTTTAAGTGATGCGATTACAAGGGACCTAAAAAGCCACAGCCTATAAAGGAAATATTTCATCAATTTGCTGAGTATAAATTCTATCTTAAAACTCCAGCCCGCCAGGATCAGGGCATAAAGTAGCCTTTCAGTCAAGTGCTTTGAGCAGTGTGAAACAAGACGTCTATAAAATATTTTACTGGGTTTTCATGTTTAGTGAATTTGAAATAAGTTTAATGGGAAAACAAAAATGTAGCGAGATTACAAGCCGTTACTTGATTCTTTTTTTTTAGACTCTGGTCCTGCTAGCTTTTTGTTACCTTTTCCTTCATTTTAAACAATTAAGGAAGGCACTGGGAATTGTGGAAGATGGTTTTTAGGTTGTTACCACGTGAAATAGTTGATTCAGCTTATAACTTGGTAAGGAATTGAACTTGAAGTAGGCTCTGCACACGAGTGTGTGTGTGTGTGTGTGTGTGTGTGCACGCGCCCCTGTGCGCATGTGTGCGTGTTTCATAAGAAGGAACTCCGAAAGCCAGGAAAAGCGGAGGAAGCTGTTAGGATCCAACTATATTTATGTATTGTGTATTTAGTTTTCTTTCATTTTCCCCTCAGAGGATGGAGAGGGTGCGGTGATTTTCAAAATATTGCAAAAAACATTTCTACAAATTGCTTTCCTTGTCTGCTCATATACATTAAGCAGCACAGAATAAGCGAGGGACCCTTCAACGCAAAACACCTTTTTTTTTGCATTTTCTGTAACAATGTAAAAGCCGCTCTTATGACAAGAAGTCTGGTAGCTCACCCTTTCGTTTCCAATTTAACCACAGCCTATATAACATAATCCGAAAAATATGGGGCATGATTAGTATAACAATCAAAAACAGTAGAGGCTTTTTGAATACTCCAAGAATAAAACAAAACCAAGAAAGAAGAGAGGAAGAAAACATGGCAGGCATCGGAATATATGCAGTATTTCTTTAATACTTCATTTTAAACTACCTAATTGTGTTTTTAAGCTTCGGTTCCTGTAATTTTGCAAGACGAGGCATTCCAGTGAGAAAACATATGGTGAGGGATTTTTAAATCACATAGCAGGAGTGCATCATACACTTATCTGCTGTTTTAGTGTCACAAAAATCCACCACTGAATTTATCCAGTCACCCATTAAAGAAAGAAAAGAATTAAAGGAAAAGGAGGTTTTAAATCCCCTAATGCTACAAGAAGGAGTGAAATATGGTATCAAGTTCAAGTTGGAGGGGTGGTGGAGCTTCCTGACTTTTTACAACACCAGCAAGTAGCAATTAGCAATCCGAAGCTGAAGAGTAATTTCAGGGGCATAGCACAAGCTGGCCACCGAGTCCAACTTCAGCACCTTCACCACTTAGCTTTCCAAGGTGGCCCCTCTGGAGGGTCAGTTTTAAGTTAGCTAGCTGGGTAGGCAAAAAGATTAGATAGATATTGGTGGGGGGGTAGATGGATAGATAAAGAGATTAATGCGCATTTGCTTTTATTTTTAAAGTCCCTTTGTAATTGTCGCTTAAAAAATAGTTGCCTCTATATTAAAGGATAACTCTCTTACAACAATGTTTTGTTTTGTTTTTCTGGGAAAGAGACTGATCTGCAGCTCAAGTGGGTACTGCAGTGGCAATAAAGCTCTGGGAGTGACAAACTTTAACATTTGCAAGTAAGATCTAGAAAAGGATTCCAAACGCTTGAATGTTTACAAAGACCCACGCAGTTCCACATACCCCATGAGTGTGTGTGTGCACATGTGTGCACGTGTGGGGTGTGTAAGAGTCCTCTGGGCTCACATGCGTGCAGGGAGATGGGGGTGAGGGCAGAGACTTGGCGACAGGAAGCAATGCATCTCATTATTCAAATTACAATCAGATTCCTCCTTAAATTACACTGGTGTCTCTTATCAGAAATTGTTTCCTATACTATAATCTGCTGCAATAAGTGGACATTAATTAATGCTAAATTACAATGGAATTACGTATTATATCCACATGAATACTGAATGACTCCATTATGAATATTATTACAGTAAATATTAAAGGACCTGCAAGGGGTTTGTCACTGATTGCCAAGTGTTAATAACTACCTCGGATCTTAAGTTAATATCAACTTAAGTTAAATACAACAGCCAAACAGTGAATCTTTGATGAATGCTGCTTCAAAAATGTAGCCGGAGACCTGATAAGTGAAGCCGAAGCACAGCCCACCAACTCCTTCTCGAAGTCTGATTTATCCCTGTGACAGGACCGTTCGTTTCCTGGCTTAGAATTCCATTCAAGCTCTAGTCTCTCGGTACAGATGTGTGTGGCTTCCTCGCTCAGCTAACGTTTTAAAAAAATCCACGCACAACTTCGCTGGAGTCTCTCGTTTTGGTGGGTGGTCATTTTGTCTTAGGAAGGAAAATCCTTAACCCTTTCCCACTTCCCACTTAAAAGATTTCAAAATACCCTGGTGGCATTTTTTTGTGTTTTTTTTTGCAAGGTGAAACAGAGTGAGAAAATGTAAGGTGTTAATCTTGATAATTAGTGCACAAAAGCAATTAGGGGTCTAAAATACCTTAAGGCACAGAAAGCGATTTTTTGTTTATTTGCTTACCTTATTAAGTTAAATATCTGTCTGAATTAATCGCTAATGAAAGTGAAGAAGGCTCAATAACGACGAGCTTAATGAACAGCCGTGTCAGTTGCATTTTACAGGGTCCCAAATCATCGAAGATTGCAAGCTGACTCGCTATTCAAAATTACTTTTCTGCCCAATTTTCTGTTTGCAAAGCAGTAAATTATTTTCATTTATTGTGCTTATTTAAGCACTTAAATGACTGTGAATGGAGTACAGGCACATTTTAAAAATATAGAACCATTACAAAACTCTACTGCTAGAATTTCCCGTTATTTTCCCCTGAAGACTGCTTCCCCTACTTTTCTAATCTCTCTTTTACAACAATTCATGAAAAAGACCATTATTACATTGAACATGTTTTAATAAGTTATTTATTATTTAACATCCTTTAAGAGGCAGGGCCGTGGAAGTTACCTTACGCACACTGAGAACAGCCTCTTTCATAATTGTCCAGTTGCCTAAGCCTAAGTGCTCAAGTTTCCCCAAATAAAATCATGCTGTTTTTCACTAGAAACAAATAAACCAGGCTTTCCACCATTACTCACATCATCAATATGTATATTGGAAGAGATCGATGATACTAATTATTGCCTTTGAAAATTATCATTTAACGTATTTACCTCCTTTAATAGCTATTTATTTGAAATCAGGAGCCACCTTATTTTAAAAATGTGCAGCAGCTCTTACAAACAAATCACTGTCTTAAGTTACACTTAACGGCACGGGGACCCAGCGTGGAGGAAGTGCTCCCTGGTATGTTCTTTGCACATTTACAAAGCACTCCAGCTATATCACTAGGCAGCCAGTTGACCAC